>NC_133650.1:276010292-276310292 GCF_009905375.1 Apium graveolens | reverse complement strand
GATAATCTACTCATTGACCAAGGAAACTTGGATTAAATATTGATGAGGATGACACATTACATGCCTCTAGTTTAATCTATAATATGTGGTTAAAGGGATTATATTACATTCTACATTATTCACAAAAGTTTTAATTGATCACCGATTCAATTATTATTACTTGGGTAGCAATGATGTATTACTAGATGCCGCTCATTATTTATAATTTTAAATTAGATTTAAAATTCGTTGCCAACGTAATAATAACCTACAGGGTCACACACAAGAATGCTCGAAGGATTATTTAATTTAAATTAGATTTAAATTAAATTAAAGTAGTTTGAATTATTTTATAATATTAATTAAGTATGACTTAATTAATTAGATAAATAATGATATTCGAATTTACTAATATTAATTATGAAATTCAGTTGTTAAATAATTAAGTGTGACTTAATTATTATACAAATAGGAATTTTGAATTAATAATAACTCATAATTAGTTAAGAGTTATAATTCTTTTTCTACTCTCTATATAATATCTCTTGTGTGGCTGATTTTGTGTGCAAGAATTTTACTAAAACCCTAGCCACCAAGAGAGAAGATGTAGAGAGTAAGAAGAAACGAGTTTGTGCTAGTACACATCCAATTCTTGAGTTCAAGCATTCATGTGGATACCGATAGAGTGTAGATCGCGATAGCGGGATGCGTGGTGATTGAAAAATCTTTGGATCTCCATTATTCAACCAATTTGTAAAGCTTCTTAAGGTAAACAATCTGATCTACGAATTAAATATCTGTTTTTTGCATGGATCCTGCGGTGGGTTTCGAAAATTCTGGTTTTTAACATTTTTTAATTACTGTTTCGGTTGCGTTTATGTGCTCGAAACCCTTCAACGGGATCAGAGCTACTTGCGAAAAGTGTTTTATTCGCTTATGTGTATATTGGTTTTATGATGATAACATGTATACAATATTCCATGACTGTTATGTATGTGATTCTGTATGTTTTACATGTTGTTATGTTTATATATGCTTATGTATGTATATATTTTGAATATATGATATTCATGAGAGTTGTATAATCATATTATGATTATATAATCCGTATATATACTGATATATACATGTTTTATGTTTGTTCTTATTATAAGAATCGTATTTGATATGATTCTGAATCTGATACAGCAGATTTGCTGAAATCTGGGTCTGGTGTCTGATTTTCGCAAACGAATACCCTATTCGACAGGTAGTCGAGCGTCTGAGCAAAACAGATGGCTAAAGCCATTAGCGACTCGTATGTAAGGCGTTTGACGCCGTTTAGACCCTGTAATCTATGATTTAATGTTATCAGATTTAATTTTGAATTTTTTGATTTTTTCCATGTATGGTTTTTATGATTAGATCATGATGGGTATGATATGTTAAGATCAGATTATGTGTTCTAACATGTTCTTATGTGTTAATTGATCATGGTGGATGGTTATGGCTTATGACCTTAGGTTAATGGTTTTATTTTTTTTAAATACGGCTTGCATGTCGTTCGATCTTGTAATTATTAAATCTCGAATGTAACTTGAGTTCTTCTTGTAAGTTCATTAGATTAGTTTTATATTTCATTCTCGTTATGTACATGAAGATATGAAGATTTGAATATCAAGGAACGGCAATCCTAGATGTAGGCCATCCAAGGAAGCAATACAAGAAAGAAGACATGTAATATTTGGCCTATTTATTTTCCACCATAGATTGACCTAGATCTTTTTCATTAGCTTGATAAAGATCACACAGGATGAAACCATAACCAACCACATTTAATTTATCGCACTTTACATATATATGCGCATATGATGAATGTATGTGTAGAGTAGTTTATAAAGATGCATGCTTAATTAGATTAAGGATGTATGTATTAGATATGACACCCATGCCATGCTTGCTAAACAAGAAAAAATCTGTAACGACTCAAGATTTTAAAATGAACAAATGATTATGAGATTCTCGTGTTTATTAAACACGGAATAAAATACAATTTTTTTTGTTTCCGACGTGGGGCGATTTTGTCAAAAGTGAGTTCATTGAACTTGTAAGGTTGTGGGTTTTTAGCGAAACCGTTATGACTCCCTCACTACCTGGAAATCAAACCATTTACGAATATTGATTTGAAGTATTTTATTCAAGGAAAAATTGGAAATCTCTTTATGATGGGATCATGATCATTTTAAAATTAACAAAACCCTAAAGTTAATATTAAGTTGATCAGATGCCTTCCAATGAGTCTAATGCGTTAACCCCTAGATTGATAAGGAGTGGATTCGCCAAAGCGAAGTACTCCCATCTATATTGGGAGGTGTGTTGAAGTATATTAATACTTTTTTACTATTGGGTTTGACTTAACTAAGTTACCACAATAGGATTGTGAACTTAGAGGCTTAGAGTTTGGCGAGATTTATTAAATAAATCTGAACAAATATTATTCTGCCAGGCTATCCAAGTCCCAATAGTTATATAGTTGATATAATTGACAAATGTTGTCTACCTAAATAATCATGTTTTAGGAGGAAATCCAAAGCTGACCTAACGCATGGTGAAATATGGATCTTGGCTCACTAGAAAGGATATAGAAGATATTCTTTCTAAATTAATAGTTAGGGCTATTTATTTGATAATAATAGTGGGAGATATATATTATGAATATATATATGTGTGAATAATCACTTGAACATAATTTAATGATCATCTGTAGATAATTCATTTTATGTACTTTAATATTATAAAAATCAAATGACAAATAACACAAATGCCTTCTCTATGTAATAGTCCTTGAGAAGAACAATTTGGCATAAAATAATTTCCTCGACTAACATGGGAACTTGAGGATTGTCCTCAGGTTCAAGGATATCACTCAAACCCCTCCGTTATTTCTTCTAGCTGAGAATGAAACATGTACTGAACAAAATGCTTACCAGAAGCAAATTGATTATATAACTGATGTTTCATGTCTCATGTTTGTAATTATGAGTGTTGAGCTTTAGAAGTAACAAGAGCATAATGATGCTTATGATATGATTGAGCACCTTCAAAGGATGTTTGAAGGATAGGCTCGTCAGAAAGATTTGACAATAATAAGGCACCATGCTTTTATATTAGTGGGAGAATGATATCCGGTTGGATCATATGTTCTAAAGATGATAACTATATGTACCTTGATATTTTAGGTTTCAAAAATGGTTTAGAGACTTAGCTTGATTTGATCAAACAATCTTTGAACAACTTATATTCTCAGTTTGAACAAAAGGAATGAGATAGACATGACACTCATTGAGTTGTTAGGCATGTTTAGAACTGCTGAAAATAACACGGTAAATGCATTAATTACATCCATATTGATGGTGTACACATGGAATGCAAATGGGAAAGGAAGGTGGACAGGAAATGTGAAGATTTGATCTTATTCGGTGCCAAACCAAAGTGCAATCCCAAAGGGCTTTTGAATCCTGATAGTGGTGTTGCTAAAGGAGATGATTGTCACCTTTTGTGGAAATAACTGGATAATTAAAAGTTAAATTATCGATCTTGTTTGGAAGATCTAAAGAAGAAGACCAGCAATGGTCAAGCTTCAAGTATCGGGTTAAAATTGGAGCAAAAGTTATTGCTCTAGTTAAAGGAACTCGATACCTAATTTTTTCCATAAGGCGAGATTGAGAACTTGATAAATTGTTATTACATGCATGCCTTTAGCGGATATATTAAATCAATTTCTTGTCAGGACAAGAAAGTTTTTCCCTTTTTTTAAATAAACAATAGTTGTTTATTCTATTTTAATGATAAGGCTTATAATGTTGCACAATTAGTTAACAATTTAGATGTTCTAAGATGACTCAAGTCAAACATTACCTCTAGCATTGTCGTTAAGCCATATTAATGAGAAATGGATTTGTAAGTTACATATAGATGGATACTTGGATAAGTTTGATTTTGAATCATACGGAAGATGCGAAATTTGTCTCATTGGCAAAATCAATAAAGCTTCTTTTACCTGATCAGGTGAAAGGGCCAAATGATCAGGACTTCTACATAATGATGTATGTGGTCGAATGCGTATGATGGCAAGGGGTGGCTTATAATACTTTATAACATTTACTGATGATTTCAGTAGATATGGATATGTGGTTCTTATTAAGAACAAATCCGATTATTTTGAAATGTTCAAAGAATATAAGGCTGAAGTAGAAAAGCAAAAAAAAGGAAAAGTATAAAAGTTTTACGATCAGATCTTAGAGGAGAATACTTAAGCCTCAAATTCAAGAGTTTCTTGAAAGAGTGTGATATTATATCACAACTTACTCCTTCTGAAACACCTCAATGGAATAGAGATTCTGAGAGAAGAAATCATACCTTGTTGGACATAGTGCGATCGATGATGAGTCAAGCGGATCTTCCATCCAGTTTCCGGAGTTATACTCTAGAAACGGCTGTATATACACTTAACCAAGATCCGACTAAAGCGGTTCAAAATAATCCATATGGGATATAGACTGATAAACGTCATAGCATGTCATTTATGAAAATTTGGGGACGTGAAGCTTTTGTAAAACATTTAGCCTATGACAAGCTTGGACCAAAATTAGATAGATGCTATTTTGTGGGATACCCAAGTGAGACTAGGGTATATTTTTTGTAATCCTTCCGAGAACAAAGTGTTTGTTGATCGGGCCGCTATATTTCTTCAGTGAGAACTACTTTCTAAGAAAATTAGTGGGAGGACAATACATCTCGATGAAGATCGAGAACCACATGATAATATTGAACCAGAGTTGGAATAAGATCAGGATGTACATCAAAATATTGAAAGTAATCGTGATCATGAAACACATGTTATTCGTAGATCTAGTAGGATTCACCATGAGTTCGGGAGAAATTATGGATTTCTTTTGACTCAAGATGGTGATGTGATGCTTACAGATAATGATAAGCCTTTCACCTACCAAGATGCTATAAACAGTCCAGACTCCGAGAGATGGATGGAGGCCATGAAATCTGAGATGGAATCCATGTATCAAAAAAAGTATTGACTTTAGTTGATCCACGTGAAGGGGTAAAACCTATATGGTGCAAGTGGGTTTTCAAGAAGAAAACTGACATGGATGGTAAAGTACAGACCTATAAGGTGCGACTAGTGGCAAAAGGTTTCAAACAAATTCATGGTATAGACTATGATGAGACTTTTTCACCAGTTGCTATGGTCAAGTCCATCAGGATTTTGTTAGCAATAATTTCTTACTTTGACTATGAGATTTGGAAAATGGATGTCAAAACCACTTTCTTATATGGGAGCCTTCAAGAGGATGTATATATGATACAACCTGAGGGTTTTGTCGATCCAAAGTTTGCTAAGATAGTTTGTAAGTTGCTTCTATCTATTTATAGACTGAAGCAAGCCTCAAGGAGAATGAATATTTATTTTGATGAAATGGTCAAAGAGTTTAGCTTTATTCAAACTGAAGATGAACCATGTGTTTTCAAGAAGGTTAGTGGGAGCCATGTGATATTTCTAGTATTTTATGTAAATGACATATAATAGATATGGAATGACATACCTTCTCTACAGGCTGTTAAGACTTGGATGAAAGACTTAGGCGATGCTACCTATATATTAAGGATCAAGATCTATATAGATAGATTAAAGGAATAATCGACCTAGGCAGAATACATACATTGATAAAATATTGTATCATTTTAGGATGCAGGAACAAAGAAAGGATATGTTTCGATGTCTCATGGGATAGTGATCTCAAAAGATAATTGCCCCTGAATCATTAGATGATAAGGGCCGTTTGAGAAAGTTCCATATGCTTTAGCAATTGGATCTATAATGTGTACAATGATATGTATTTATCCTGATGTTTCGTATGCTTTGAGCATGATGAGGAGATGCCAACCTAATCAAGGTGAGGGTCACTGGATAACTTTCAAGAATATTCTTAAGTACTTAAAGAGGACTACAGATTATTTTTTGGTGTATGGAGAAGATAGGGAACTAGTTGTAAAGGGTTACACTGATGCTAGTTTCTGAACCTAATTTTTGGACAGACAAGGATGATTACGTGTGTATGTATGTTTTGTGTTTTGTCTAAATATAATTGATGTTAGCTGGAATAGTTCACAGTAAGAACATTGATGATTCTATAATGGAAGCCGAATTTATTGATATTTTTGAAACAGCCAGTGAGAGTGTTTAGGCATGTCCCTAGGAGATATCACCTTATTCATGAGATTAATGATCAAGGAGATATAAATGTAAAGTGCATAGTAATGATAATGTTGCAGACCCACTGACTAAGGCTTTGTCGCAGCAGAATCATGATGGTCATACTAGTTCCATGAGTATGAGATACATGGGTGATTGGCTCTAGTGCAAGTGGGAGATTGTTAGTGTTTGTGCCCTAGAGACAATACTATGATATTTTATTTTAAGATATTTGGATTATTAATATTTATATTCTATCGGTTATTATTTTTATAATTTATTAATTCATAATTTACTGTGATATAAATGTTAGATTAATAAATGTTCTTTGAATATGATATGAATTCTATACCTCTAAGTATGTGACTTAGAAATCAGATTATGAGAATAGTATCAATATTCCTAAAGGTCCCTAGTCAATAATATTATTAAGGAACAATAATAATGCATTAAGACTGCTGTGTTTGTTGACGTATGATCACACGTCATTGATCATAGGTACAGTGATACTAAAGTCAAAAAACAGGCAGATGTATATGTACAAGGTGTTGGACAGACCCAATGTGAGATTCTACATGTATGTTGTGTTATAAGTAATTCTTACTGTGATAATGATGTAATGTTCCTTAGACTTGAAATCATTATATTTTTATACAAAAATTAATGTACTTTGATTACATTAAAAGTTACCTTTGACCGAGTAATGATAAAAGTGTATATCAGGTATAATATGAATCGTATGAGAAATATGAATGATCTAGAAAGGATTTAACCCTCCTAAGTTTAGCAGTGATACTATGGGCCTCTTGTGTGAGCTAGACTATAAAATGTGTAGCCACGCTCAAATGTTGATTTTATATGATAGTCTACTCATTGATCAAGGAAACCTGGATTACCCATTGATGAGGACGACACATTACATGCCTCTAGTTTAATCTATAATATGTGATTAAAGGGATTATATTACATTATACATTATTCACGAAAGGTTTAATCGATCACCGATTCAATTATTATTACTTGGGTAGCAATGATGTATTACTAGATGCCGCTCATTGTTTATGATTTTAAATTAGATTTAATATTCGTTGTCAACGTAATAAGAGCCTACAGGGTCACACACAAAGAATGCTTGAAGGATTATTTAATTTAAATTGGATATAAATTAAATTAAAGTAGTTCGAATTATTTTGTAATATTAATTAAGTATGACTTAATTAATTAGATAAATAATGATATTCGAATTTACTAATATCAAATATGAAATTCAGTTGTTAAATAATTAAATGTGTCTTAATTATTATAGAAATAGGAATTTCGAATTAATAATAACTCCTAATTAGTTACGAGTTATAATTCTTTTTCTACTCTCTATATAATATCTCTTGTGTGGCTGATTTTGTGTGCAAGACTTTTACTAAAACCCTAGCCGCCAAGAGAGAAGATGTAGAGAGTAAGAAGAAATGAGTTTGTGCTAGTACACATCCAATCCTTGACTTCAAGCATTCGTGTGGATACCGATAGAGCGTAGATCGCGATAGCGGGATGCGTGATGATTGAACAATCTTTGGATCTCCATTATTTAACCAATTTGTAATGCTTCTTAAGGTAAATAATCTGATCTACGAATTAAATATCTGTTTTTCGCATGGATCCTGCGGTGGGTTTCAAAAATTCTGGTTTTTCACATTTTCTAATTACTGTTTCCGTTGCGTTTATGTGCTCGAAACCCTTCATGACCTAGCAACTTCTTTTCATCAGGTTTAGGAGTTGCATAGACTAGGTCCATTGGATTTTTGCTTGAGTGTTTTGATGAGTGTTTCTTAGGCTTCAAAATCACAATGGCATGTTGATGTCTTTTAGATGAGGTTTGACCTCTTTCTATGTTTCCTAACTTCATTTCATCTATTAGAATTGGTCTCAATTGAGTGAAGTGCTTCACAGATTGGTATTTACTTAAAATTGGACCAAATTATTTCTAAATTCTTTCATCAAGCTTCATCATTTGTTCTTTCAGCTTGAGTTCAGCTGTTGCTATGTTGATTAAGTCAATGTTGTCCAACATTGGTGGCTTAGAGAAGGTAATGGCTGGAACTATTACCTTACTAACTTGGACATGCACATTCTCCTCCCCTTACTAACTTGGACATTTACATCCTTCTCCCCCTTTTATTATCATCAAGTAAGGCAGGGGTTGGAGTTTGAGCAGCCACCGATTTTTGAAGAAGGAGTGTCTGATACACTTAATTGAGAAGCACCTTGGTAATTGAATTCTCCACCGTTGTCAACCTAGAATCCAATGTTCCAATCTTGCTACTCAAGTCAAAGTCCTTCCTGATTTTCTGGTGAATGTCTTTCATTATTGACTGAGGAAGTTTGTACTTCATTCTGTCATTGATGTCATTTTTGACTTGCTCAATAGTGCTCTTGATGTCATCCACATATTGACTTTGTTTGAGAGATTGAATTTTGTGCAGTTGTAGATATTCAAGATGGGCTTGTAGAAGACATTTGGTATTTACATAAGTGGTGGCTTGGAGGGTTGATTGAGTCTGATGGATAAGCTTGAATAGTTTGGATTTAAAATGATGATCATTGCAATCTTTGGTGAACATCCAGGATGGAGTGCTTGTGGTTGAGCTAGGTCCTGCATCTCCCCCTATGTGCATGCCAGTTTCAGCAAGATCCTCTTCATTAGAATCATCGCTAAAAGAGCCACTAGAGTCTAACTCAAGAATAGAGTTGATTGCATCCTTTTCCCTTTGCATGGAGGTTGTAGTGTGTACAAAATTGAGAGTCTTCTCAGCATCCTCATTGCCCAGTTCAGCTATAATCAGATATACTGGAATAGGATGAGTAAATGCCTTAGCATCAAAAGAGCCAGATCAAGAACAACTTGATATTCTTGCTGAAATAGTTGCTCTTTTTCTGCATCATTGGCATCCATTAAGTCACTAGCAGTGGGATCTTCCCATTCTTTTGTACCTACTTTTCTCTCATTATCTCTCTGTTTTTGCATCAAGGGCTCCCCTTGGCTTCCCACCCTCACCTTCACCATCTAAGGTTGGACTCCTATCACTCACTTTTTCCATGCTGTAAGAAATAGCATGCATGTATTCACTCTTTTCCTCTCATTTTGCCTAAGAGCAACTCAATCTCTCACTCAAATCAATCCCTTCCCTCAATCCTAAGAGTGGTTGAACATCCACTAAGTTATCTACACAATTAACAAGTTTAGAAATTTCAGGTCGTGTAGAGACTTTCAACGGATGAGAGATATCCGTCAAAATAGCAGCTGTGAATGTCGACGGATAATTGTTGTGAAGTTTATCCATCGAGAGACAATCACTTGTCGGCGGATGAGGAATATCCGTCGAGAGAGTAGAAATGATAGAGTTAGGAGTTGAAACTATTGTTGAATCTCTGGTGATTAATTTGAGATTATGCACAGATATCTCAGTAGTTCCCGAAAGAAAGGGCAAGTGAGGCAACAAATCATCTATAAGATGATGCTTACTTGCTTTAGATTTTAGCTCCTCCATGAGTTTCAAAGATGGAGAATCAAGAATTGATGTGTTTATCATATCCACATCCAGTGATTTTGTGGGAGAATTGTGTGTGTGAGTTGTTTCAATTTTGAGAGAATTTGGCTATGAATCCATATTTATTGGGGCCACATCAACCTGAATTTGAGATAGTGTAGTAACTGAGTCTTTGACTGCAGTTGGCACAGTGTGTGCACCCTGTGACTCCCCCAAAGTTTTTAATTTCTTCTTTCTAATATAGGTTTGAGTTGGGCTTGTAGTATCCCTACCTATTTTGTTATGTGCTCTTGGAAATGAGGTATTTTCAATAGTTACATCCTTTTGGGATGATGCAAATAGCAATGTGCTACTTTCCTTGTTAATCACCATAGCCTGTTGGGAGACTGTGGTATGGCTAGGGTGGGATTCACTGTAATAACTCAAATTTTTTAGACTTTGTAAAACATTTGATGTATAGTAACCCTGACAATCGGGGAAATTTTTTTAGCCCACACTATGTTATGCATGGGAAATTTAGTTTCCGAGTCGATAACGTGATTATACGTACCAAATAAGTGTATGTAAACGTTATTAGTTTTCGAAGAAAACGAACTTTATAAAACGACCGTATCTACGAACCATTGAGGAATACGAGAATCACAATACAATTATGAATCTAAAATCCTACAAATTCAAACCCAGGTACAAGGCTTCAAAGTTTAAAGGGCGTATAAGAAAGGATTTACCCCCTGAACCGCTTACGAAGATTTTTTACGAAAACAAATAAGCGACAAAGCGAACACGTCAGCAAATAAATAAAATGTATCAAGTCATGCAAGCCATGCAAACTAACTAGAGTAAGAAATTAACCAAGATTATCAACCAAAAGGTAACCTACCTAGTGAGCATAGTAACCTAGCTAGCAAATAGTGACATGAATAGTAATTATGATACTAAGCTAGCAATATAGCTTGGAGAATAGATTAGCTAGAAAGATATTGCAAGATTTGCCAATCCTAGGAATATATACTAAAATATTTATCATAATTACAAGAAGTAACCAAGAAAGCATAAATTTTTCTCTCTTCTCTCTCTTGCAAGCATTTAATTCAGCCATTCAAGAACGAACAAGAAATCAATTTCCAAAGCTCAACTTCTAGCCATGGATAAATCCTCTAATTAATTCCTAAGCTTTCTATATATCAAAATTAGGTAGGATAAATTTTTGAGAGCATCTCATTAAGTTTTGGATAGGAAAATAATTCCATGAAAGTGATGATGAATAGTGCCAAATAGTAACACTTCTTGATTTCTAGATTTTCATGGCATGATTTAGGATTCTTAAGCACAACCAAGCCTCCCCAAGACTCAACCATCAAGAATAAAACATTATAATCTTTCAATAAGGTATAAATCCTTATCCAAACTTTGTTTAAGGTTTAAGTTTCAAGAAGATTATGGATCTTAGTTGTAAACCTAGTTTTGATGGTTGATTTGTTATTTTCTTGATGTTTAGTTAGTTAGTTTTTAAAGTTGATGTTTTGGACTCAAGAACATGATGTTCTTGAGAGGATTAAGTTTTAATATGATGGTACGGTGATTGTTGATTGTTGGTTAATGATTTAGAGCGAAAACAAAACCCGAGTCGCAAGCGTAACGTCGTTAAAACGAGAGAATCGTAACCTTAAGTTTTCTGCAGAAGTACAGAATGTATAAACTATGATTTTTTAAAAAGTAAGACTTAAAAATGATAGAACTTGTTTTAAGGATCGTTTAGGCGCTTGAATCGCTTGATTTCGATTTTCGGTTCAAAAGATAAGTATGTTTTAGTGAAAACGATTTACGCGATAAAAACTGTTACGAATTACGAACTTTGGAAATAGAAATGATCGACTTAAAAATATTCAAAAATCATGAAATTTTTACACAAAGTAAGAAATAGAGTTTATTAACTATGTATTTTTCCATTTTATAAAAATATCGGAGCCGAAATCGCACGAATAGAAACCCTTAAGAATCAAGAGTGGAGTCGGGGGACGAAATGTAAAAGACATTAACGGACATAAGGGATTACAAAAAGAAAGCGAATATGAGAAGTATTTGTACTTATTGGAATAATGAGAGTAAAGCGAGTTGCGTGAATGAATAGTAAGTATTGCGTAGGTAAAAGTAACGATAAATATGAATGGAATCTAACGGAATGATAATTATTTATGATTATAGATTTCTGGGCGGACCCTAGAGCACCCTCCACTTCAAAGCACCCAGGAAAGTTTACGAACCCGACTCCATATACTATTGTGTTGTGAAATTTTTTTTTACTATCTTTCATACAAATGCCATGTTTTCCATGATAAGTAAAATTACGAGTGTTGCGCATCAATAACGATTGAGTTTACGATGAGTATATTGTATAATATTTTAATGCTACAATAAAGCGTGATGCATAAATTAAAAGACTGAGAGTTGGTCAGAGTTACAAAGTGAAAACCCGGGAACCATCCTGGTGATGTTTTGGACGATCAAAAGTCCGTACTTATTTTATTCCAAGGGACTCGATGCCCCCTGCGAAATATTAAATACCTCGAATTTTATTTAAAATAATTTCCAAATATTGTATTCCCTCAACTTTATTTAATTACTTGAATAATGAATATTATTTTGGATATCTATTTAAATAGGAGAAGCATTCTCAATGAGTATTTATTTACTTTAAAATTTAATTATTTCACATGTTATAAAGTCAGTTAAATTCGTAAAACATAAACTAGTAGAGGAATATTATTTCAATTATTCTTTTACAACACAATTATTCAAGGTTTAATTATTTAATAATTATTATTTAATTATTAAATACTCCCTCTGTCCCATTGAATTATATACATTACTTTTCGGTACGCTTTTGAATGCTCTTTTAAAACATAACTCCATAATATTTTTTAAATCTTTTTTCTGAATAAAAGTTTTATGTTTAAACTTTTATTCAAAACAAAAAAAAATTAAAAACATTATGACACTATACTTTATAAAAGCCTCGAAATATGCGTAAATAGTAAACATAGAGAACACAGTGGGACGGAGGTAGTATTCATTAAATGATTTAATATGATTTAAAATTCACAAAACTTATTTTTAAATATTTTCTGAGTTTCAGAATATCATTCTAATCCTTTCGGATCGTCGAAAATATTATCTCGACTTATTTTAAATATTTTGACCATAGTGTCAAAAGATACTCCCCCATATTTATTTATCTAGTTGACAACGGTCAACTCATATTATCCTAGTACTTCCTTCGAAAATCCTCGGATGTACATATATATATATGAGATGAGTTGTGCCTATCAACAAATAAAACTCTTGGGAAACTTCGATATAGTTTGATGTTACAAGTATATGATAGGATTCTTAAAAGGACAAGGGAGGGGTAGAGATCTAGTACTTCGTGTACTGGGGAGACTACTAGTACCGTAGGAGACAGTACCATGTGTGCTCAAGGACCTACGAAGTGTGTGTATACTCAAAATGGGACACATAGCCCGTATGCGGCCAGGGTGATATCCAAGAGTAAGGAAGTTGTCCCTCTACATGTAGAAAATAATATTATTCTGCTGTAAGACTGATCATCATATAGTTGTGCTCCGGAGACTATCTCATTCTTTCAATTGGAATTGTGCTACAATACCGTAACCCAAGCTTAGGTGCTGGGCTTACCATTAAGGTATTTGCACACTAATAAGTCAATAAAAGATTTTTTTTGAAAGAAGGTATGTATCACCGAGAAAAACTATTTTAAACAAATATATACATCATATAGGGAATCAGACATGAATTTCTTATACAGTCTTTTCATACTATACATTATTATGTTGGGCATTATAGCTCACACTTGTTTTCTTAAATTGACACAACCACAACAGTGAATCAAGATGCCTATCATGAAACTCACGGCCAGGAAACTGGTAGGAAACGCCCAGCTGTTCTGTAGGATGTTCGGTGCAGTACCCTAGGTAGACCGTATAAGCTGGATTAGTTTTCAGTTATTTTTTGTCCCGCTTATTTACAAGTATGACCTATGTAAGGTAATAATGAAGAAACGTATATTTAGCCGCCGGTCTAACCTTAAATAAAGGTTACACCCGTGGTAAGACTTAATCACTTTTGGTCTGTAATAATTATCACTTTGTGGATTAATATACTCTAGTAATGAATTATTCGTTTCCAAGATAATAACCTGTAAGTGTGTGTATGTGTGTGTGTGTGTGTGTTGATAAGTGTGTGATCATAAAGGTGTGAGTATTTATATATTGTTGTACGAGATAAGTGTTATATAGGATTCAAGATGGTGTGGCCTCCTAGATCCCTTACCACGGATTATGGGGCACCACATTCACTAGCCTTTCTCACCTTATTCTTAGTGCTTCTATTATGTTCACTTTGTCCCTCACCTTTCTCACCGCATTTCACACTCCCCTCAGGTGCTTTGGTAGTTTTTAAAACTAGTTTCTTTTAAAAGGAACTGGAGTGTGGTTTCTTTGATTTGGATTTTGAGATTTTAGGTTTTGTGGCTTGGGTGGGCATCTATTTGGTCACAGCCACAGATGCCATAGCCACAGTTGAATGCAAAGAAACTGGAGGTTGGAAAAGAGTTATGACATAAACATTTACCTCACTTACCTGAGGTGCCTCCATAATTGGCAGATAGTTGAGAGGCACTTCACTGTGAAGATTTTTCATGTTCAAATTAGCAAGTACCCTCTTTTCTTGGACCCAACAATCAAGCTTATTTGTTGGGTTCTCAATAAAGAGGTCCTTAGAAACACGGTTTGCTAGCATCATAAGAAACCTAGCATAGTATATATTCTTGGACCTCTTTTTAATATCTCCTAACTTATACCCTAATTCTATCATGACAGAGTTACTAAAATTAAAGTACTTGTCATTCAAAAGCATATATAGTATGTTAACCATAGAGTAAGTAACTGCATCAAAGTTGCTAATTTTACCAAAAAATGCTTTTATAAAAGAGTCACAGAGAAATCACCATTATTTTCTAAGGCCCATTCTCATAACCTCACCTAATTTGGCAGGATTGAGAGAATAACCCATAGACACAAGCATGGTGCTCACATATGTGTCTGTGTGTGGAACATTTGTGTTGTTTTTAGGCTAATAAAAGCATGCTTGTATTTCATCATAATTAATACAGTGATCATTACCCTTCAAAGAGAAATCAATGGTTTTATCCTTGGAGTTGTACACGGCAGTAGTCCAAATCTGCTCCAAAACTTCACAGTAGATTATTGAAGACTCTAGCATCGCATAGATTAATTAGTTTGCAACCTAGAATGAATTCCATCATCTTGTGATAGTCCTCAGAAGCAGCAATGTTCTTGTCCACCAGTGCCACGAAGTTGTTCTTCTCATAAACAAATCTAGATTGAGACATAATTTTGACTACATGTGCCATTGTTATGATTGAAAGCAGTTACAGAGAAAGGGGTTTTTTTGGAGGCGAAGAGAGTAAAATTGCTTTGAGAAAGACGGAAGTAAAATGAAAAATGAAATGGGGCTTTTATACTTTCTCAGAAATAAAAAAGTAAAAATTAAAAGGTACAATAAGGTACCCAATGAAAATTGCCCAAAATAGCCGTTTAAAAATGAAATAAAATGTAGAAATTCTAGAGATTATCCATTGACATATATATACACACTGTAAGTAAATTCGACGGATAAGGTATAGAATTAATGGCTATGATTAAAGCAATTCAACGGATATAGATTAAACAAATATCCGTCGAGATATAAAGTACCCAGAAAAATATTTGATTTTCAACAAATAATGAAATTCAACGGATATTAACTTTCAACGGATAATAAACATCCGTCGAGATGTAAATTTTGACTTGCCAAAATTTCATCTTTTTAGGAAAACTCAAATTTGTTTCTGGCTGCATTACAAATTGCTTAAACATTAAAATAACTTAGGAATAATTAAGCATACCTAACTCACTTACCAACCTAGTGAAAGTTGATTCATCAAGTGCTTGATAAAGATGTCTGCAAGTTGCTGCTCACTTGGAATAAAATGAAGTTCCACAGTATCATTCATGACATGTTCTCGAATGAAATAGTACTTGATGTCAATGTGTTTTTTCCTTCAATGCTGCACAGGATTTTCAGTAATGGCAATAACACTTGTGTTGTCACAAAAAATTGGAATCTTGTCCACATGCAGACCATTATCCAATAGTTGATTCTTCATCCATAAAATCCGTGCACAACAGCTACCAGCAGCAATACATTCAGCCTCAGCTATGGAAGTAGAAACTGAGTTTTTTTTCTTAGTAAACCAGGACACTAGCTTGTTTCCTAGAAACTGACAAGTTCCTGTTGTACTTTTTCTATCTATTCTACAACCTGCATAATATGCATTTGAATAACCACTTAGATCAAAATCATAATCTCTAGGATACCAAATGCCAAGTTTTGGTGTTCCTTTGAGATATCTGAAAATTCTCTTAATAGCTACTAAATGAGATTCTCTAGAATCAGCTTGAAATCTAGCACAAAGACAAGTAGCTAACATTATATTTGGACTATTTCCTATTAAATAAAAAAATGAGCCTACCATGTCTCTATAATTTGAAATATCTACAGACTTTTTAGTTGTGTTTATTTCAAATTTAGTGGCAGCGGCCATGGGAGTTTTTGCAGATGTGCAATCCATTAAGTCAAACTTCTTTAAAATATCATAAATAAATTTGGTTTGACTGATAAACATTCCATCACTAACTTGCTTAACTTGGAGACCAAGGAAGTAAGTTAGTTCTCCCATCATGCTCATTTCATATTTACTTTGCATTAGTTTGGCAAACTTTTTACAAAGTTTTTCATCTGTAGAGCCAAATATAATATCATCTACATAAATTTGAACAAACATACTAGAGCCATTAACATTTCTAAAGAAAATAGTTTTCTCAAAAATACCTTTTGTGAAATGATTTTCTAAAAGGAACTTTGACAAAATGTCATATCAGGCTCTAGTTGCTTGCTTCAATCTATAGAGTTCTTTCAAAAGATAGCAAACATATTCTAGAAAATTGGGGTCTTCAAAACTAGGAGGCTGACTGACATAGACTTCCTCCTCCAAATCTCCATTTAGAAAGGCACTCTTCACATCCATTTGATAGACTTTGAAATTGGCATGGGCTGCATAGGCTAGAAAAATTCTGATAGCTTCAAGTCTTGCAACATGAGCAAAAGTTTCATCAAAATCTATCCCTTCCTGTTGACAATAGCCTTTAGCAACCAATCTGGCTTTGTTCCTTATGACTATGCCATTTTCATCCATCTTGTTTCTGGATACCCATTTGGTGTCAATTGGATTCTTGCATTTTGGTTTGGGTACCATCTTCCAAACTTCATTCCTTTCAAATTGGTTTAGCTCTTCTTGCATAGCTAAAACCCAATCAGGATCCAACAAACTTCTTCTACCTTCTTTGGATCTTCCTATGATAGGGAGCTGCTATATAGACATTCATCTTGAGTTGCTTTCCTTGTTTGCACTCTTGAAGATGCATCACCAATATTTAGTTTAAATGGGTGATCTCTAGTCCATTTCTTTTGTTGTGGTAGATTAGATCTAGATGAAGAGGCTTCAAAGCTGTCTTGATGTGTAGCTGAGTTTTGATTAGAAGAAACTCCCCCTGAGTTTGTGGATCTTTGATTTGAGGTTGGGATCCTTTCTGTGTGTGATCTAAAATGCTTTTCAACTCCTATTGATGGCTCAGCGGATGTTGAATTTTGCCTTTCGACAGATGATGCAGTCTGTCTATCAACGGATAATGCATTATGTCTTTCAACGGATGTTGCACTTTGTCTTTCGATGGATATAGAATTATGTGCTTCATTTTTTGATGATTTTTCTTCATTTTTTTAGAAATTATTTCTTGATCACTCTCCTCATCACTTTCAAAATAGTTCATCTCAACATTGTCAATTTTGAGGCTTTCATGGAAACCTTCATCTTGTTGTCCTTAAATCTTCTTATCATCAAACACAACATGTACAGATTCCATAAAAATGTTGATTCTAATATTGTGGACCCTATATGTGATTTCCACAGCATATCCAACAAATGTACCTTCATCAACTTTGGCATCAAACTTTCCATGTTGTTCAGTTTGATTTCTTAGAATGTAGCATTTGCATCCAAAGACATGAAGAAAGTTGAGTGTTGGTTTCTTGTTCTTGAAAAATTGATAAAGAGTCATGCATTTAGCTTGATTGACCAAGGAAATATTTCGAGTATAGCATGTAGTATTTACAGCTTCTGCCCAAAAATAAGTTGGTAACCTTGATTCTTCTATCATTGCCCTTGTCGCTTCAATAAGAGATATGTTCTATCTTTCCACCACTCCATTTTGTTGTAGAGTCCGTGCTGCTGAAAACTCATGTATGATCCCATTTTCTTCACAAAATATTATCATTGCAGAATTTTTTAACTCAGTTCCATTGTCACTCCTGATTCTTCTAACTTTGAGATCAGGATGATTGTCGACTTTCCTTATATGATTGATAATTATTTCACTAGCTTCATATTTAGATTTGAGGAAATATGTCCAAGTGAACTTTGAGAAATCATCCACAATCACTAGGAAATATCTTTTCTTTAAGATTGACAACATATTGACTGGTCCAAATAAGTCCATGTGCAATAGTTGCAGTGGTTCTTCAATTGTAGATTCAAGCATCTTCTTGAATGATGCCTTAATTTATTTCCCTTTTGACAGGCATCACACAGTCCATCCTTTAAGAACTCAACTTGAGAAATGCCTCTTACTAGGTCTTTCCTGACTAACTCATTCATAGTCTTAAATTTCAGATGGGACAACTTCTTGTGCCATAGCCATCTTTCATCTTGACTTGATTTGCTGAAAAGACAAGTAATAGAATTTGTATTGGATGAGTTGAAGTCATCTAGTTACACATTTCCTTTTCTCACTCCTGTGAGAACCACTTTGTTGTTCTTTTTTTTGTTACAACACAGGCTTCTGAATTGAAGGTTACAGAGTTGCCCTTGTCACATACCTGGTTGACACTTAGAAGGTTGTGTTTGAGGCCATCCACTAGAGCAACTTCTTCAATGATGATGTCTTTTGAAATCAAGCCATATCCCATAGTATACCATTTGTTATCATCTCCAAAAGTGATACTTGGTCCAACTCTCTTCTTGAACTCAGTGAGTAGGGTAGAATCTCCAGTAATATGCCTAGAGCAACCACTATCCAGATACCAAAGATTCTTTCTGGTTTCCTTACACACATCAAAATCAAATCAAGTTGATTTTGGTACCCAAGTTTTTTGGGTCCTGCCTTGTTAGCCTTCTTTTTAGGTTTCTTAGGCTTTTCCTCATTTGACTTAGGTGATGGAGATTCAACCTTGGTCATTAGAGTAGGGCTTTGAAAATCATTCATAATTACAGAATTATCATGCACAGGTTGGTTAACATGAAATGGCATATAATGTGTAAACATTTAATTCCAGTATGGCATGCTAAATGACATTTGAGGCATATTAAATGTAGCATAGTAAGGATTTTGTGCAAATGGCATATTAGCAAATTATGCATTCAAATTTTGTGCAGGCAAAACATTCATAGGTATTGTGGGCATGTTGGGAAATCAGGGAGGTGCAGATATGGGTGCAGGCATATCAGATTTGCAATTAACAGACAAATGATTAACATTACCACACTTAACACAGATTTTTCTAGGTGCATATTGATCAGGTGTGTAGTTGTTATGTTTGTTAATTCCTACCTTCCTAATCCCGTTGTTTTTCCTTTTGGAGTCTGCCTTGACCTCAATTTTCTCCAATCGGTCATTCAATTGCTTCATTGAAAGATGCCCCATATTAGCTCTTTTGTTCCCCTTGACTTGACTTGATTCTCCTATAACAAAGTTCTTTGAAATTGATCCATATTTTTCATTGAGTTTATCTAGTTTAACTTTGCTAATTGGTTTCTTTTCAATCGACGGATGTGGTTGCTTGTCTTTCGACGGATAATCCCTTTTAGATTTCGATGGATAAACTTCATCATCCGTTGATTACACATTCGTTTATAATCCTTTTGCCAACACGTGATCCAGTTTCTCCTTGCTCTTTTTCCAGGCTTCTTCATAGAATAATTCTATACCTTGAACCTTAGCAATTCGGGCATGTACATCTCTTGATGACTTCCACGCCTTGATTACCTCTTGCTCTCGTTCAAACTATTTTCTCAAAATCTCCTCTTTCTTCAAAGATTCAGTCAATTCATCTTTGGCAATCTACACTCTAACTTCAATTTCTCAACCTCAACGAATTGAGTATCTAACACAATATTTCTCTCACTTAAAAATAGATTATTATCTTTAATTCGTGTGCTTTCTTTAGTGAGTGAATTAAGTGTAAGACGCAAATGATATAATTTTCTTGACATGTCATTTATAGCATCGTTACACTCATCTTTAGAAAGGTGTGCTAGGTTTATGGTGATTGCCTGATTGGTTGAGGAACTGACTTCTGTTTCATCTGATTTAGCCATCAGGGCTAGGTTGACATAGCTTGGTTCTTCATCTTCGTCTTCCCTATCTGCTACCAGTCATTTTCCTGAGTCAGGTGAGCCTTCTCATTTTGTTTGAGCAATTCAAAGGATTTCTTCTTATAGTCAACTGGCTCAAACTTCTTTTTCTCATAATTGGGCTTTCTGCATTCATTGGCAAAATGACCACTCAAGCCACATTTGAAACATTTGAATTTAGATTTATCCACCATGTTTTTATTTGGCTTAGTTGCTCCAAAATTCTTCTTGAATTTGAGCTTGGAAAATCTTCTTGATGGGAAAACCATATGTTCATCTAAATCCTCCATTTCATCCTGTTTGGTACAGTCTTCAACATCTGCTATTAACCATCTGCCCTTTCCTTCACAAACTCTTGAGTTTGGTGCAGATTCCACATCTTCAACCTTCATCTCTTTCCCTCTGTTCTGTTCAGCTACAAGTGCAATAGATCCACTTTCTTTCTTCCTTTTTCCAACTGCTCATCCTACTCCATCTCGAGCTCATAGGTTTTTAAAATGACATACAGTCTTTCCAAAGTAAACTCTTTATACTCTTGAGAATTTCTAAGAGAGACTATTATAGGCTTCCATTCTTTTGGCAGAGATCTAAGGAATTCCATGTTCGAATCTTTTGTTTGGTAGACTCTCCAATGCAGTTTCAGTGCATTTAGTAGTTTTTGAGGCCTACTAAAAATGTCACTTAAAGATTCACCTTCTTCAAAATAAAAGTACTCATATTGTTATATCGAGAGTTGCATCTTGTTTTCCCTCACTTGTTCAGTTCCATCACATATGACTTGAATAGTATCCCAAATATCCTTGGTTGTCTTGCAGTTGATAACATTATCAAACATATCAGCATCAAGACCATTGAAAAGAATGTTCATGGCCTTTTTATCCTTGTGAACTGCTTTAATATCTTCATCAGTTTATTCTGACCTTGGCTTTGGGATAGTCTGTTCATTCCCAGTAGCATTCTTAACATCAGTTGCTACCCTTATAGGAACATGATGACCATTCTTTATGCATCTTACATAGTTTTCATCTTGTGAGAGAAGATGAAGGTGCATTCCCACCTTCCAATGGTGATAGTTATCTTTATCAAGGAAAAGGATCTTCACTCCAACATCCTTTTTGCTCATATTGTTAGTCTGTTTTGATCTTTAAACTCTTAGTGTGTCAAGAGCTTGCTCCGATAACAATTGTTATTCTTAAACAATCTAACAATAGAATTATAAAAGGGGGTTGAATGTAATTCTTGGTTTCTTTTTGAAAAATAAGAAAATTCTTTACCAAAACATATCTGTGTTTGAATATGCAAGTGTGCGGAATGAAATATAAATGTATTCAAGACACAAAGTAATTAAACATAAAGATTTAAAAACTTTCTGGTGAATTCCTCTTTTCCACCAAAGATATATATTGATTTGAGAACTCTGTGATGCAAGAATGCACACAGCTGCTTACAAGTAAATATACAAAGAGAGAACAAAGAAATTCCTAACAGATGTTGCTTTTTCTATTTCTCAGTTCAATCGATAATTTTTCTACTTGCTACTCTTGGTTTATATTTATTACCAAGTTACATATGAAAAAGACAAACATATAAAACAAAACATTTAGGTCTAATCACATGTTTTTTCATCTCTCTATCCAGCATATGTGTATTGCTTCAAGTAAGAATGGAAATGGAAATACTTCTTTATTCTCATAAACCTGCAAATAGGCTGCCACATTCCATTTGTATACAATCAACCTATATAACTGTCAAGTCACTTTCAACTGCTATTTAAATTTGTTATCCGTCGAGACTTTGTAGATTATCCGTTGAGTCTCTATTGGATCATCCGTTGAGAGCATCTTAAGTCATCCGTAGAAGCCTTGTAGAATTATCCGTTAAAAGTATTTCCACAGCAGTTGACACAATTTCATTTGTGCAAAATTACAAGGCATCTAATATTTACAATTAGCCAACCTATTTTGCATATCATTCTAGTAGTCAACATGACTTAAAATATCATACAAATTCTAATTCTCTAAGATATTACAGTATACAGGAATGTGCTATAAAAAGTTATTTAAACATAAGCTACTCTTTCAATGGATGACATAGTAAGATTATCCGTTGAAAATTACTAACTCACTTAATTAAATCTACTAAGGTGTTTTGGTGAAATATTATCAAGCCTACAACATTTTCCTAACAATGATGGTTAATTATAAATATAAAGTGTCATGTAATTCTATCTAAGTAAAATGAGTCTCGACGAAGCAATATCAATGGCTAGAGTTGATCAATGACTAAACTACTCAACTCAATAACTAAAAGATTAAATATTATTAATAAGCTAGTTAACGGCTAGAGCTAATCAACTCAACGGCTAAGAGATGAAAATATTATCAATTGCTAAAACATTCAAATAACCATTTATAATGACTTGACAATATCCATTGAATCAAATCTGACAGAGCATATGTGTCGATTGGAGTCTCGAGTGAAAATGGAACCCAATCCAAATCACTTTGACTTCAAGAACCTCGAAAAATGAATAAACACTCCCTTTTCATACAAGCAAATTGGAGGGTTAAATAAAACTATCTATTTAAGATAGACCTATCCAATTTGGTCAAGTCACATGAGAGGAATGCTTAAGCATATTTGCTGGACCTTGAAAATAGGATAATTTTATTGTCTAGTAAACTTATAACTTAGTGATATATAAATCAAGGGTAGTAATTGTCGAACTTAAGAAATAGATATTCATCGTTTTGAGAGAGCACTATATTTCATACTATATTTTACACCTATTTTCATTAAAGTAACTTATTTTAATTATAAATACATATACAACATGCCCGACAAAAAAATACATATACAACATGCAATATATTTTACATATACCTTCATTAAAGTAACTTAATTCAATTATAAAGACAAACAATTAATAAGTAAACAACAAACTGACAATGTATTATTTTATGTTTCTCAACCAATAATTTAACTCATAACAATAAGTTTAATAGGTGAAACTATACTTGAAGATGTTAAAGGTCCATGGCTTGACCTAATTCTTGACCAAACTTGTTGATGTCTTGCTCTGGAGTCTTTACAAGTAACCAAAATGTATGCACATGAATGATACACTCACTAATGTTTTGAAATTTTAATTCCAAGATTTCCTAACATACCCCCTCCCGATATGAGTTAAATGATCGAGTTCTGATGTATAGTATGCATTAGCATTGTGCGGTTTTTTCTCATTTGCTTGCATGCATTATTTCTTTTAAAAATATTTTTTAAAGAACTTGAGGTCATGTAAGATAAACTATGTCTGAAGTGTTTTAAATTTGCACCACCTAGTAGATGCATGAACTTGTAAAAAGCATCAAAATTGAAGCTATTTTTTCATAGATTACCATATCATTGGTTCGATTACAGTGTTTCATTATACTTTCCCAATGATTTCATTAAACCTAACTTTTGTTCATTACATATTTTGCAAATGTGACTTTATAGTTCTTTATCAATTTTTATTATTTTTTCCATTTCTGAAAAAATATTTATATTCGGGATATAACAAAGTTTGTGGCCAGTAAGGTTGCGTGAGTCATTTTCTTCTTTCAGGAGCATTTTGTTTCAGGTTCGACCTTGAAATTCATTGTTAATTCAATTTATGTAAAAAGTGATACATTATTCACAAGATTGAAAAATCATATATTTACTTGGGGTTTAATTCAATAAAGTACTGGTAAATAAAATATTAATTGAATTACTATATGTCATGCAACATGTTCTGTAATATGTTTTATAAATTTTAAAATAAAGTGCGTTGTAGGAAATATAGTACTCGAATTAGTACTTTATTTAATAACTTGAGTGGGGTATGTATAATAACCATTGCACATTTTTTTGTTTTCTTTTTTATTTCTATAATTTTTCTATTTTTACATTATCTAATTTTTTATTTTGTTTCATTGATTCAACATTCATTCATTTTATTTTGACTTTAATTTTTCATTTTAATAATATTTAGGTTTGTTTAATGTTTTGTAGGAAATTATGTTTGGTTTCATGTTTGCATGGATAATGATCTTACTAATGGCTTTTCGGTTTGTTATTAGTGTGGAGTTCAAATTTGTGTACTGGCTTATTAAGTATCTAGTTGTTGGTTGTTATATTGCAGTAACTCAATGATTTTTAATAATTTGCATCTTATATATCAAGTGTAAATATTAATTTATTGTGTGCATGTGTTGGTGTAGTGGTTCGAACTATTGACTTCACCAATGGAGATCCCGAGTTCGAATCTCAGGGTGAGCGTGTGTTGTAGCTATAAAAATATAGTAACTAATTAATATTCAACGATTGGCTTATTGAATTATTGGAGGTTGACTAATTAAGAATTTGACTTTAACTTGAATGTTCTTATTATTCAACTCAAAGTGTCTTTTATACATATTGTGAAAAGTATGTGGCAGGTAAAAAAATGGCTGATATGTAGATGTTCTATGATAGCATAAGCATAAAGCACATTATATACGTATTATGTCGAACATGTGGCACAAAATGATAAGTTTATATGATTGTTAAGCATCAGTATATGCATGTTATAGGATGACACAAGAACTTTATTCGTAATATAATTACAAGCAGTCATAAAAGTTTAACTTTACATAATTATTGTATCAGACGTTTAATATTTACATGCATTAGTTAAATAAGAGACGCGTATGCCTTAGAGATTATACGACTCCTCCATATATGTTTGTTTAGAACAAATGTATATAACCTGTTATTCCCAAATAATCTAACAATATAATTATAGAAGGGGGGTTGAATGTAATTATTGGTTTCTTTTTAAAAACTAAGAAAATTCTTTACCAAAATATATCAGTGTTTGAATATTCAAGTGTGCAAAATGAAATATGAATGTATTCAAAACACAAAGTAATCAAACACAAAAAATTAAAAACTTTTTGGTGGATTGATCCTTCCACCAGAGATATATATTGATTGAAAACTCTGTGATGCAAGAATGCACATAAGCCGCAATTCCTCCAATTCAGATTTTTTATTCGAAGATAGACCTGCACCTCCATGAGTTTGTTGTTGAAGTTGGAGTTGTTATCTTGGTGCATATTGCGGATATCGAAAACCAAGAGGGTTGAATTGTTTTGTTGCATACTGCTGATAAGGCTGTTGCATTGCACTCTGATTTTTGCTCCAGCTAAAGTTAGGATGATTCCAGTTGTCAGGATGATAAGTGGTTGGAACTGGTTGCTGCGATCTCTGAAAGTTGCTCACCAACTGAGATGATTCACTAGATATAGTGCATTGCTCCATCGCATGCGAACCTGCACACAGCTCATAAACCCTGGTTATCTGATTAACACCATAGTTAGCCAGAGAATCAATCTTTATAGACAACGCCTTTAGTTGAGTAGTGATAGCTGTAGCTGTATCCAGTTCAAGAACTCCTGCTACCTTTCCTTGTGGTAATCTCTGGGTTGGATACTGATATTCATTAGCACCCATCAGTTCAATTAGATCATAAGCTTCCTCATAGATCTTTGCCCATAATGCTCCACCTGATGTTGCATCGAGCATGGGTCTTGACTGTGTTCCTAAATCATTGTAAAAACAATTGATGATCATCCAATCAGGCATGCAATAATAAGGACACTTCCTAAGCATCTCCTTGTAGCGCTCCCAAGCTTCACATAGAGATTCTCCTGATTTTGCGCAAATTGAGTAAGAGTATTCCTCATTGCAGCTTTCTTCGCCATAGGGAAGAATTTAGTAAGAAATTTTTAAGCGAGATCCTCCCAAGTAATGATAGAACCTGCCAGTAGAGATTGTAACCAACACTTAGCTTTATCCCTCAGAGAAAAAGGGAAAAGTCTCAGCTTCACGGCATCTTCAGAAATATTGTTGAACTTGAAGGTGTCACAGATCTCGATCAAATCCCTAATATGCATATTAGGATCTTCCGTTGGAGAACTCCAAACTCGATTGAATTCTGTACCATCTAAATTATGCCAGGTTTGATCTCAAAGGTATTAGCTGCTATCTCTGGCCTGAAAATGCTAGATTGAATGTCATTGATCTTGGGTTGAGAAAAATCCATCAACGCTTTCGTTGGTGCTGCTGGATCTCCTATTGTAATGAGTACCTGAAACACAAACAAGTAAACCGTAAAAGTAAAAGAATCAGAGTCAGTAAACTTTAACGACCACTGATGTCAAGCACATAAATTAAAAATTAACACCGAGTTCCCCGGCAGCGACGCCAAAAATTTGTTAGGGCGAAAACACATGCTAAAATATCACGCAAGTATACGCGTTCGCAAGTAGTATAAAATTTAAATCAGATTCGTTCATACAGAGACTGGTTTAGGTTAACTTCAATTTATGCACTTATGCGACAATGGTATGGCTATCAGTTAATGCTAAGACAATAACACTTTAGGTTGTTGATTAACTAAAATATTAACTAACATGCAAATAACTAAGAGATTAAAAGGATGAATTAACTATATGAGACAAACATGGGGTTCTAACTTCATTACTACTTCATTCAAAGTTATTGTTCTTAACTTTAACATGTGATGGTGATGACAATTAATCAGATAACACGAAACTAGTAAACACCAACTTTCGTTGCACGAATACCCAACTACCAAACATCCAAAAAAGAAATAGAAGCTGAATAGACACCAATTATGTTGAGACCCTATATGTCTATAGAATTTGACAACATAAAGGTTTAATGAACAAGTTATCTATCGTGATTACATAGGGCAAGTAAGATGGTTAAAATTACCTACGAATCATGCATAATAAATACATGAACATATGCTAGCATGGCAAGTTCTAAACCTCTATATTCACTTTCGCTTCAATAAAGATTAGCACGTTATCTTATATGTTAGCTACGCACATAAGACAGATAAGCACAACCAATACTAGGATATCAATCAATTACCACACACCAAGATATTAAAACAAATTAACTATAGAAATCCATAAGTAAATCCGTTAGAACCCCACGATAACGATTAGTTCATAATCGAACTCATCGTCATCATGGGTTCCAATGAAAGCATGATAATAAACAATATAAGAGTACTAGGGTTCAACGACAAATCGAAAACAAGCATCCAAGTATCAACTATATTAAAGAAAATAAAAGTCTTCTTCTCCATAGTCGTCTCGTGCTCTCTAGGTCTTCTTATTGCTCTCCCCTCGCTCCTTATTGTTAAAAACATCTTATTTAGGGTATATATAGGCTTCAGGATCGAATTGGGATTTAAAATCTCCAAAATGGATTCGAATCAGGAATCCGGTTGAACGGACCACCGCGGCCGTCCTGCAATCCAGCGCGGGCACGCGCTATTTCTGTCTTTCTGGAACGGCCGCCCCGTAATCCAGCACGGGAGCTCCGTGCTACTGTTCTTTCAGCACGGCCACCCCGCTTCCCAGCACGAGCGCGGCTTTGCTCTGGATTTTTGCTCCAATTTCTGGTTTTTGATGTAAGTTGAGTTCCGTCTGTCAGACTTTGACGATCCAATAGTCCACGCGAAGCTCTCAAGATCCTCTACAATTTGGGAATGGCCTTCACTTCAGATTCTTGGCTCTTTTTAGCATATATTCAATAAAAGATCCATTCTTCCTCCAACTAGTGCTTGAGATGCAAAAACACAAAAACACATCAAAAATACCAACAACTTGAGTCCAAAACACCAACTTAAGCCAGTAATAAAGCGTTCCAAGTGGATATAAAATCCACTTATCTGAAAGTCTTTGTCCTAAATCCAATCATGTATGATGAGTTAGGAAGAACTTTCTTGTATTCTTATTTGATTTCATTAATATTAATAAAAGACTTATTTTGGTTTTATTATGGGCTTTATCTATTTAAAGTGTTTTGAATAAGATATTCCATAGTTTAGAGTAAATCTTCTAGAATTATAATGAGATTGTAATAGTGAGATCTAGAAGATGATAACTTTAGACTTAAACAGTTCCTGATCATAGGATAACTAATCGGAAGTTAGTGAATCTGCAAAGATTGGTACATACAATGCTTGCTCCCTTCAGGAGGATATCTGTTCTCATAGGCATTTGTGTGGTGATATTATAGCTAGTATGTAGGTGCTTATTAGGGAATAAGTTCACTGAACATGACTCGATAAGTTGGAAAACTAATGGAGATTACTCAAGTGTCAATAGTTATTCACTGAGTGATAGTTGTACAAGTGTTCTTAAACTTGAGATCGTTAAAGTTATCTTGTATATAATAAACTGTGCTTTGATTTAGTCCTTAGCCTCAAGGACATGCATTAGGTCTATTCTGGGAATAGGGATTTGTGTATGGAGATAGTTAACATCAATAGAGGATCTACCTCTTCCAGTATAGAAAGAGAATATCCTATGTTATTCTTAGTATGCGAGTTCTGGAATCTCTGGCCAGAGTGTATGAAATTAGAAAGGAGTTTCTAATTTGCATTAATATGAACTTTACATTATTAATAAGAAATTATATGATTAAATTTGATAGGCCTGACACGAGATCCATGCCTTGTATTTAATCAGGATATTGTAAGTGTAGAATGAATTCATTGTACGGTAACTAGTCATTAATAGGTTTTTGGTATTCTAAGCAGTTAATTCATATTATCCGGATAGTCGCGATATGTTGAGAAGCATCACTCACGATGTAGAATAAATATAATTGATCAGTTAATTATATTCAATGAATTTTAGAATTCATATAAATAATAAATAGAAGGTTTATTATTATTTATTTCTACTACCGGCTTAATATTGAACCTACAGGGTCACACCATAAAAAGATTAATTTATTGATGAAGTTATTTTGAGAGAGCAAGTTGTTTTCTAAAGAGTTTAGAAACATAATAATGATTAAAATAGATTTAATTATTATTTAAACATTTTATAAGATAAAGTGTGGGATTTATATAATCATATATATTGATATATTAATCATATGAAAACCTAGTGAGCCCTATATAAAGAATGGGATGAGAAGGGTTTTTGTATGCACTTGTGTTTTGTGAAAATTTAGTTGCCACCCTCTCCTTCTTCTTCATCTCTCTCTCTCTCTCTCAAAAGAAAAGGGCACCACTTTTATAAAGCTTCATCTTTATAAAAGCTTCATCGAAGGATTATTCTTGGTGGATACCAGTAGAGTGCTTCACATTCTGAGGAGCAACTGCTAGCATCCATTGTTATAAAGCTTCGATTTTCAAGGTATGATTACGATTCCTCCGCTCCCTTGATTTTATATGTTTTTCTATATGTGTGATACATGGTTTTACGGAATAATTATTATATCATGCTTCCGCTCGTCGTTAAATTCCTTCATTATCACACCCCCAAACTTGAATCGATGTTTGTCCTCAAGCATAAACAGACTTAAAAACTATAAAATAAACCTAATGCATGAATGCAACTATGTGAATGCAACTAAATGATAATGCAATCGATCCCCTCAGAATAGCCATAACCAACCAACAAGCTATTACCTTTAAGAATGAAATGACTCTAAACAGAGTTCAAATGAACCCCACAAACCAACTCACAAACCAGAAACATGCGTGTGTGGATGCTTAACAGATATATTCTCGAAACTAGATCAATAACCATAACTATCTCTCATCAAGACAATCACAAGTTTATAAATAAAATAGACGTTAAATGTATAATGACTCTCAACACCTCCTTCCTACTAAAGTTATACAAGGATTCATGCTATTATTGAACACATAACAAAGATGTTTATTTGACCGTGTAATGAGTGAGGTCCCACAAGACTTATACATTAATACTTATGTAGCGAGCGTTAGGTTAGCGGATCCCAGACTATAAAAGCCTTAGGTCACTAGGCACAAAGTCCCCTAGAACTTAATAACTCAAGTATTAAAGAGCTCACTCTTGATCAATTAAGAATAAACACATACTTTTTTCTTTTTTTTCTTTTTCTATTTTTTTCAACAATTTCTGAATGAGTCTGTTTCGCTCCATCTCATTCAACCCTAGACTACTCATAAAAATATGAGCCGGCTTACTAGGCATTTGACGCCTAGCCTTATTCATAACTAGAAATGAAATCCAGCTTTTCTCCAAGTTAAAAATTAGTGTTTTTTTGTCATTAAGAGAATCCCAAAAAGTCTAGATATAAATAAATGATTAAATATCAACAAATAAACAAGTATGATCATGATCTAGCTCCACATCAATTTATAAGACTTGTGATTTTTTTTTTTGGCATGCAAATCAATTCATTAGGACTTAACTAACCCTCTATTCGTCATCACTACACTCAAATCAACATCAATTTATCAATCAGAAATAGCTCAACCTAAGGGATCATGTTATATGCATGCACATGCAATTATATGAACTCACATAACAACAAACAACAAATATGATCTATATGAACAATCATGCAAAAATATGAATGAAATACAACTAAACATGCTACATGAATCTATATAGACACACACAAACTAATCCTTACATTATCACCCCCAAACTTAAAATTTTCAATGTCCGCATTAAAGGTAATAATAAGGATTTCAGGCATATCTAGTTAGCGGGAGGATCACACTCTTTGGGTGGAGGATCAGGTGGCTAATCAACCTCGACACCAGTGTCTCGGAAAACAGTACCGATAGCGCATGTCAAATCTTCAGCAAAACATCTGTGGATGTCATGCATGGCCTCAATACGCCGAATCAACCTTATATAATGCACGTCACCAAGACCAAACCTATCTACTGTCTGTGGTGCATGAGAGGGACCATCTGTAAGCACGGGAGGAATCGGCCGGTCACCCTTTAAATTATCATAGATATATTCCAACCCCTTGTCAGGGGGTGCACCTAAGAATGCATAACTCAAGTGATCTGGCAGTGGGTTGAGCTCAAGTGTGGGAGCTTCTTCAATCGACAGTTCGAGACGCTCCTGAGAAATTTTCAGCTCTGTTAACCCAAGAGAATCGAATGGCATATCCAACTTCCCCTTCCATGGAGGTGCATTCAAAACCTGCAGTTGCTCTGCTCCTTCTTCATCTTCAATAACTGATTCCCCTATGAAGGATCTCTCTAAGGTATCTGACTTTGGCAATTGCTCAAGCTCCGAATTCACGACAGAGTCGACCTGCTCTACTTTAAAACACTGTTCTTTATCTGTGGGTAACTTTATTGCCTTGAACACATTAAAAGTGACCTTCTGCTCTTAAACCTTCATCGTAAGCTCTCCTTTTTGCACACCGATCATAGTTCGACCTATAGCCAAGAATGGTCTTCCCAAGATGATTGGAATCTTCTTTTCTTCCTTGAAATCCAGAATTACAAAATCACCAGGGAAGACGAGTTTATCCACCTTGACCAAGATATCCTCCACTATACCTCGTGGATAAGTGATGGAACGGTCAACTAGTTGCAATGACATGTATGTCGGTTCCGGATCAGATAGACCAAGCTTCTTAAAGATAGACAAGGGCATCAGATTGATGCTAGCTCCCAAATAACACAAGCATTTGTCGAAATACAATTTCCTAATAGTGCAAGGAATAGTGAAACTTCCAGGATCCTTAAGCTTCGGAGGCAATTTTTGTTGCAGAACTGTGCTGCATTTCTCCGTAAGAGCAATGGTCTCTAAGTCATCGAGCTTCACTTTCTGAGAGAGAATACCTTTCATAAACTTCGCATAGCTAGGCATCTGTTCAAGAGCTTCAGCGAAAGGTATGTTGATATGAAGTTTCTTGAACACCTCCAGAAGCTTAGCAAATTGCTTATCCAACATCTGCTTCTGCAGCCTCTTAGGAAAATGAGGTGGAGGATAGACCTGTTTCTCTCCTGTATTACCCTCAAGAGAATTGTGTTCCATAGTTTTCTTCCTTGGTTCCACATCAGCATCCTTCAGCACTTCTTCTTCAGCCACAACTTTATTTTCTGAAACTTGAGATTTTTCAGGCTCTTTGTCTTGCTGAATTTGGGGGCTTGCGACCTTTCTAGACCTTAAGGTGATGGCGTTCACCTGTTCTCCAGCTTCCCTCTTGCCTGGGTTGGCTTCTGTATCACTAGGAAGCGTTCCTGGTGGTCGATTCAATAAGGTGTTAGCAGTTTGCCCTATTTGGTTCTCCAGGGTTTTGATAGAAATAGCCCGGCTTTGGCATATAAGAGCCTGGTTTTTCCACATAAGTCGTAATTCCTCCAATTCAGATTTTTCGTTCGAAGATAGACCTGCACCCCCATGAGTTTGTTGTTGAAGTTGGAGTTGTTGTCTTGGTGCATATTGCGGTTGTTGAAAACCAGGAGGGTTGAATTGCTTTGCTGCATATTGCTGATAAGGCTGTTGCATCGCACTCTGATTTTTGCTCCAACTGAAGTTAGGATGATTGCAGCTGTCAGGATGATAAGTGGTTGGAACTGGTTGCTGCGATCTCTGAACGTTGCTCACCAACTGAGCTGATTCACTAGATATAGCGCATTGCTCCTGAAAGAGATGTGTCCTAAGTCCAATCATGTATGATGATTTAGGAATAACTTTTATGTAATCTGTTTTGATTTCATTGATATTAATAAAAGACTTGTTTTGGTTTTATTGCGGGTTTTATCTATTTAAGTGTTTAAATAAGATATACCATAGTTTAGAGTAAAGCTTTTTATGGATTATGATGAGATCATAATAATGAGACCTAAAAGATGATAACTCTGAACTTAAATATTTCCTGGTCGTAGGATTACTAACTGGTAATAGTAATCTGCAAAGATCGGTACATACTATGCTTGCTTCATTATGAAGGATGTCTGTTCTCATAGATATTTGTGTGGTGACACTATAGCTAGTATGTAGGTGCTTATTATAGAATAAGTTCACTGAACATGACTCACACAGCTGAACAACTGATGGAGTTCACTCACGTGTCAGCAGATGTTCACATAGTGATAGTTGTACAAGTATCCTTAGACTTGAGGTCATTATAGTCATCTTGTGTACACTGAACTATACTTTGGTTTAGTTCTTAGTCTCTAGGGACAATAATAAGGGCTCTACTGGGTGTAGGAATTTGTACACGAATATAGTGTATGATCAATAAAGGATCTACCCCTTCCAGTGAAGGAAGAGAATGTTCAATGTTGATCTACTTATGCTAGTTCAGGAATCTCTGGTCAGAGTAAATGAAATTAGAAAGGAGTTTCTAATTCACATTAATTAGAACTAAGCATAGTGAATGGGAAAGCATATGATTAAATAAGATAGGTTTGACACGAGTTTCATGCCTTGTATTTAATCATGACATTGCAGGGTAGAAGGAATTAATTGTACGGTAACTATTCACTGAATGGGTTCTTGGTATTCTAAGCAGTGAATTCGTATTATCCGGATAGTCGCGATATGCTGAGAAGTATCCCTCACGATGTAGAATAAATATGATTAATTAATTAATCATATTTAATGAATTAGAGAATTTATATAAATAATGATAAAATAGTTTTATTATTATTTATTTCTACTACCGGCTTAATATTGAACCTACAGGGTCACACCATAAAAGATAATGATTTAATGGTGGAGGAATTAATTAATAATGGCTGGTAATTATTTATTTGTAAAATAAATAATTAATTAGCAAATTTAATAATTGATTAAATGAGATTTAATTAATTATAAATTAATTAAGAAAAGTTCTTAATATTATTAATTAAGAATTTAATTTTGGAAATTAAATCAAGTGAGAGAATTATTTCTAAAGTGTTTAGAAAAAGAATTAATAATTAAAAGGTGTTTTAATTATTAGGTAATAGGTTAATAAGAATAAAGGGTTAATAATAATAATATTTTATGGGAAAATTTTCAGCTGATAAATTTGCCTATAAATATACTATTATAAACCTTTATTTTGCCTTAACCTAAAAAAAAGTTAAGCAAACCCTAATTCTCCCACCCCTTTCTCCTCCATTACATTGATCTCTTGGTGGATACCGGTGGAGTGCTTCACACTTGAGGAGCAGCTGCTAGGGATCTCCGCTCTTCGTTCTTGGATCACTTTTAAAGGTTAGAAATTGATCCTATATGATTTAATCACGATTTGTATGCCTTTACTTGGATTTTATATCAAGAAAATTGTTTTACCATACTTCTGTGATGTATAAAATCCTACAGCTCCGTCGCATGCGAACTTGCACACAGCTCACAAACTCTGGTTATCTGATTAACACCATAGTTAGCCAGAGAATCGATCTTCATAGACAACGCCTTTAGTTGAGCAGTGATAGCTATAACTGTATCCACTTCAAGAACTCCTGCTACCTTACCCTGTGGTAATCTCTAGGTTGGATACTGATATTCATTAGCATCCATCAGTTCAATTAGATCATAAGCTTCCTCATAGCTCTTTGCCCATAATGCTCCACCTGATGCTGCATCGAGCATGGGTCTTGACTATGCTCCCAAACCATTATAAAAATAATTGATGATCATCCAATCAAGCATGCCATGATGAGGACACTTCCTAAGCCTCTCCTTGTAGCGCTCCCAAGCTTCACATAGAGATTCTCCCGATTACTGCGAAATTTGAGTAAGAGCATTCCTCATCGCAGCTGTCTTCGCCATAGGGAAGAATTTAGTAAGAAATTTTTGAGCGAGATCCTCCCAAGTAGTGATAGAACCTGCTGGTAGAGAGTGTAACCAGCACTTAGCTTTATCCCTCAAAGAAAAAGGGAAAAGTCTCAGCTTCACAACATCTTCAGAAACCTTGTTGAACTTGAAGGTGTCACAGATCTCGATCAAATCCCTAATATGCATATTAGGATCTTCCGTTAGATAACCCCCAGACTAGATTGAATTTTGTACATTCTGAATTATGCCAGGTCTGATCTCAAAGGTATTAGCTGCGATCGTTGGCCTGACAATGCTAGATTGAATGTCATTGATCTTGGGTTGAGAAAAATCCATCAACGCTTTCGTTGGTGCTGCTGGATCTCCCATTGTAATGAGTATCTGAAACACAAACAAGTAAACCGTGAATGTAAAAGAATCTGATTCAGTGAACTTTAATGACCACTGATGTCAAGCAAATAAACTAAAAATTAACACCGAGTTCCCCAGCAGCGGCGCCAAAAATTTGTTAGGGCGAAAACACGCGCTAAAATATCACGCAAGTATACGCGTTCGCAAGTAGTATAAGATTTAAATTAGATTCGTTCTCATAGAGACTGGTTTAGGTTAACTTCAATTTATGCACTTATGCGACAATGGTATGGCTATCATTCAATGTTAAGACAATAACACTTTAGGTTGTTGATTAACTAAAATATTAACTAACATGCAAATAACTAAGAGATTAAAAGGTTGAATTAACTATATGAGACAAATATGGGATTCTAACTTCATTACTACTTCATTTAAAGTCATTGTTCTTAACCTTAGCATGTGATGGTGATGACAACTAATCAGATAACACGAAACTAGTAAACGCCAACTTTCATTGCACGAATACCCAACTACCAGACATCCACAAAAGAGATGGAAACTGAATAGACACCAATTATGTTGAGACCCTATATGACTATAGAATTTGACAACATAAAGGTTTAATGAACAAGTTATCTATCGTGATTACATAGAGCAAGTAAGATGGTTAAAATTACCTACGAATCATGCATAATAAATACATGAACCTATGCTAGCATGGCAAGTTCTAAACCTCTATATACACTTTCGCTTCAATAGAGATTAACACGCTATCTTATATGTTAGCTACGCACATAAGACATATAAGCACAACCAATACTAGGATATCAATCAATCACCACACACCAAGATATTGGAACAAATTAACTATAGAAATCCATAAGTAAATCCGTTAGAACCCCACGATAACGATTAGTTCATAATCGAACTCATCGTCACTATGGGTTCCAATGAAAGCATGATAATAAACAATATAAGAGTACTAAGGTTCAAAAACAAATCGAAAACAAGCATTCAAGTATCAACTATATTAAAGAAAACAAAAGTCTTCTTCTCCGTAGCCGTCTCGTGCTCTCTAGGTTTTCTTATTGTTCTCCCCTCGCTCCTTGTTGTTAGAAAAGTCTTATTTAGTGTATATATAAGCTTCAGGATCGAACTGTGCTTCAAAATCTCCAAAACGGATTCGAATTAGGCTGAACGGACCAGCGCGGCCGCCCCGCAATCTAGCGTGGGCGCACGCTATTTATGTCCTTCTGGCGCGGCCACCCCGCAATCCAGCGCGGGCGCGCCGTGCTACTGTTCTTTCAGCGCGGCCGCCCCGCTTCCCAGCACGGGCGCGCCGTGCTTCTGGATTTTTGCTCCAATTTCTTATTTTTGATGTAAGTTGAGTTCAGTCTGTCAGAATTTGACGATCCAATAGTCCACGCGAAACTCTCAAGATCCTCTACAATCTGGGAATGGTCTTGACTTCAGATTCTTGGCTCTTTTCAGCATATATTCAATAAAACCTCCATTCTTCCTCCAACTAGTGCCTAAGATGCAAAAACACAAAAACACATCAAAAATACCAACAACTTTTGTCCAAAACACCAATTTAAGCCTGTAATGAAACATTCCAAGTGGATATAAAATCCACTTATCATTGACACGTCATTGGCACGTCTCTATCATCTCAACCTATACTCAAATTTTTTAATATTCAATTATCTTCCAAAGATTTGATAATAAAGGAATATATATATACCTAACATATATATATATATATATATTGAATAATGTTATATATATAACATTTATATATAAAAATTAAATGTTATATATATATATTACATTATACATATTAAATGTTATATATATAACATTATATAAACAATAAAGGAAAATATTTTATATTTTTTCCTTTTTTATTTAGTTAATTCAAATTTCAAATTTAAATTACTGTAAAAAATTATAAAAAATTGAAAATAACATAAATTTCTTCAAATAATAATAGTATTTATTTTCTCAAAATTTCTGTTTTTGTACATTATTTTTATAATCTTTGAAAATATTTTTTATTTTTCCTTTTTCTAATTAATTAATTCAAATTTTCAAATTTAAATTACTTAAAAAATCGTTAAAAAAATAAAATAACCTAAATTTGCTCAAAAAAGTTATAAAATTTATGTTCTCTTAATTTTCAATTTCCTACAATTTTTTTGGAATTTTTTGAAAATATTTTTTATTTTTCCTTTTTTTATTGCTTAATTAGAATTTTCAAATTTGAATTATTTTATAAAATCATAAAAAATTAAAAATAACATAAATTTGGTGAAAAAATAATGATATCTATTTTTTTATTTTTCTACATTTTTCTGGATTAATTTGAAAATATTTTAAATTTTTCCTTTGTAACTATGTAATTACTTTGAAAATAATATAAATTTGCTTCTAGAAAGAGTGAACATAAAATTGCTTCTCAAAGGAGTGAACATGAAATTGCCTCTAGAATCGCCTTTAATCACTCAAAATTGACTCGGTTATATGTATTTTTGAGTTTTAATCGAATAAAAAATTTAAAATGAAGAAAAAATTATTGATTCTCGTATTCCGCAATTACTCGTTGCGCAATGATTCATTGTGGAATGATCGGTTGGCTCTGAAGTAAACCCAAACCAACCATGTTTGGGAAGGAGACCCATATATACATACATAGGAGAAGACAGGTACGTTTAGGTGGCACTTTCATATCATCTCAATCTATTTTTCTATTATTCTGATTTTTTCAAATTTTCAAATTTTCAATTATCTTCCAAATATTTGATACTAAAGGAAACTTAAAATTCTTTATTAATACTATTCAAAACTTTCTCAACAAATCACGCAAATTACCATCTTATTATTATTCTAAAATTTTATTAATATTTTTCTAAACTTTCTTTTCAAGTCACTCTACCATCTTATTATTCTCCTTTTTTTCTTCAATTACCTTACAAAGTTTTAATAGTAAAGGAAAATAAAAAAATCAATAATATTTTTCTAAACTTTCGGTTCATATCAAAAAATACTTCAATTTTTCTTTCAAAGATTTACTGATAGAGTAAAGCAAAAATTTTATTTTAATACTTTTCTAAACTTCCTCTTGAAATCAAAAAATAAAATTAATCTCGCAAAAGATGTAAGAAAATAAATAATAGGTCATGTTTATGAATTACACTAAGAATGATCAGATGACCATAGTTTTATTTTATTTGATTTGATTTTTATATTATGTCATAATTTTAACAATAAAAATTTTTAGGTTATTAAAATTTAATGACTATGCATTACAAATGTTTTACAAATATTTGCAGCACCATTAACCTTAAAAAAGTAAATGACAATTAGTGTCTTCCAACTAGAGATGTTTAAAAAATCCGAAACCCGAAATTCGATCCGAAAAAAACTCGAAAAGTCCCATTCGGAAAAAAACGGTCCGGTTCGGCCCGGCCTGCAGGCTTTAAATGAGCCTCCTTTTTTCTCGAAAATCTGGCCCGACCCGAAACTCGAAAAATACGGATAAAAACCCGGATTTAACAAAGCCCAGATAAAAGTCTGAATCTAAAATAGTTTGGATAAAAGCTCGGTTAGGCCCGGATAAAAGCCCGAGCTTTTTGAAAAGGCAGATTAAAAAACTGAATTTTTTATTTAAAATTTGAAAATATACAATATTTTTTATGATTTTTAAAATATTATATTATAATATTAGAACCAATTAAGGTATATATGATTATTTATATCTCATATTAAATAATAATTATATATTTTGTGTTTACTCTATCTAATATATCAAGATATTACTTTCTATGGTATTTAAATTCCTCATAATTCGAGTTATAAAATATTAAAATATTATTTTTAATATATAGATAAAAAGCTCGGATAAAACTCGGTTCGGCCCGAACCGGCCCGGCCCGCGGGCCTAAAATGGATCTTATATTTCTTGGGAAGTCCGGCCCGGCCTGATTTTTAAAAAAGCCCGGTTTGATTCGTTTTTAAAAAAACGGGTCTTTTAAAACTCGGATAAAACTCGACCCAATGGGTTTTTTGTGCATCTCTACTCTTAACTACTGCGCTGGCCCCAGTTTATAAATGTCATTTGGCCACAAAGTTAAGTAATCTCCGGATTCAATACCTTAGTATATGTTTGAGATTGCTGTTAAAAATTGTTGTGCTGTTAGAAAAAGTGCTGGCGGAAAAAGTTCCGTTGAATAAATCATATGACTGTTTATAAATTTTTTCAATTTGTATATGTTTTGATGTAAAAAAATATAAATAATAATGTTTTTGATAAGGTTTGATGGTGAAATCAGCATTTGCTTCCTGCAAAAGTTGAAGAGCAGCTTTTTTGAAAAGCATGGGAGATCTTACCTTTTCAAACAGTAGCTTTTACGACAAAAGCATTTTTGAGAAAATCGGCTTTTTAATTTTACCAAACAGTTTTTAGCTGTTTTTCAGCGAAAAGTTGTGCAACAACAGTAACAAACACACCATCATTTATTGCATTTTTTTTTATTGCCAGTAATATATGTTGACAATTTTGCGTCTATGAGTGAATTAAGATCCGGAATTTTGGAACAAAATAAGTATTAAAAAACCAAATAATGTTAAGGCTGTGGGAGTAAAAATATTTAATTAAAGGACTTTTTTTTATTCTATATTTATTTGAAAAAATAGAATTTCAAAATTTATTTAGTATTTTATATTTATTTCAAATTTCAGAATGACCAATACGAAATTGGGAATCCGAAAAATTTTATAATATTATCTTTAAAATATTTATTTAGAAGCACGATTATAATACCACTGCTACTAAGTACGGCTTACTAAACTATTTATAGTAAAATCAACCCTAACACTATAACAATATAATAGTGTAAGTTTTGGGTGAAATCAAATTCAACCGAATACTATAATATTGTCAAAATTACACCAAATAAATATTGTGACACCAAATTTGGTATAAAAAGTACATTTGGGTCTCGTTTGTTTCGATGTAACCCGACTACGTAACTTAAAATTACTTGGATTCAAAGTCAGTTACTTTGATGTATTTTAAACTGGTTAAAGGAATTTCAAGTTTCATGTTTTGGTTAACACAAAACAAGGGAAGTTAGTGACCAAGCCCCTCATGGCTCACCACAAGTTATATAGTTATTTAACGTAAAAACATTAATTACTTACCAAAATTAACTACGTAACCTCTAGTTACATATCAATAAATTAAATACATATATTTTAATTACCTTCAAACTTGTATTTGTATTTGTAACTTAGTTACGGGGAAGTTCAAGTCTATATATAATTATAAAAGTTGACGAAACAAACGAGGTCTTTGTGTATTTTTTACACCAAATTTGATATAATTCATAATTTCTACTATGCCCTTGTCTTTATTAACAAAAATAAATTTATTTTTGTCATATCTCATTCATATCCTATAAGATTCAAGTAAGCTACTTGTTCATTTATATCTTATTATATTTAGGGTTGTAAACGAATCGAACTCGGACGAACTTTTAACGAATACAGACAAAATCCTAAGGAACGAACACTGTTCGATAAGTTTACCGGACAAAATTTCTTGTCCGAACTCGAGTTCGATAATATTTGAACCGAACACGAATTGCTCACGAACATATCAAACCGAACCGAACACGAACAAAACGAACTGTTCGCGAACATCATTTGTATTTTTTTTAAAAAAAATAATTTTAAATATAATTTTAGGTAAAAAATTATATCAAACTATTAATTATATATTTTTCACAAATAAAATATTTATTTGAGATAATTATAAAATATAATTACTATATAATATTAATAATACATATATTATTTATACATATAATATTATAAATATATTATTTTTTTTAACTGAACTCGAGTTTAACGAACGAACCGAACTCGAGCCGAACACGAACCGAACTCGAGTCGAACACCTTAAAAGTTCGGTTCGGTTCAGTTCGGTTCGTTAAAATTATCGGACAAGAAATGTTGTTCGAACTCGGGTTCGATAAGTTTATCAGACGAGTTTATCGAGTTCGAACTCGAACAAACCGATCGAGCTTAACGAACAGCTCGATTCGTTTAGGGCCCTAATTATATTCAAGTAAGCGACTTGTTTTTGAAAAAATACTCTTTGTTTACATATTTAGCGTAAAATATTAGTGTCGAAGTTACCTATTTTAGTAGTTATTAATTAATTCTGTTACGAAGAATAAGGAAGGAGGGGGTGTAAAAAAGATGGGGAGGGGGGATTCACGTGACGTACAGTAGAGTGGGGTCCTTCCGGTCCTGTGTTAAAATTGAGGCCTGCCTGTTTACCTGCTCCTTTTCTGACTCCAAACATGTGAACACGCATCAAAAGAATCAACCCCCTCGGCCTCTCATCACTTTTCTTATATTACCATCAATCCTCCAACACGGGCTTTGCTTTTATATCCTGATTATTATTATTATTTATATTATTATTATATTATTATTATTGCCTTTAACTTCCATGCATGGGATTATATAATTTATTTATAGTATCATATAATAGCCTGCAACCCTTAATTTCCTAGACGCATTTACATTACTTTTCACCTGTAATTTAACTTAATTACATGTTGTCTCAATCATTGGGCATTTCTTCTGTTTTTGCTAGATGTTTAGTCAGTGAGATTATATCAAGGATTGTAATTTTTCCTAACAAAAAAAGTATGAAAAATTGTAATTTTTGTCATGGTCTGGAATAATCCAAGATAATAGTAAGTGGGGGAGGATATATAAACCAAAATTTATCCAAGTAAATGAGAGGATATATGACATAGGTGATACTGCGTGGGTGCGCTAACTTAAAATATAGTTTCATAATTATTTTTAATTTTTTTATTTAGTAAATTATTTAAAATTTAATTAAAAAAGAGAAGTTTAAAAATAAATTATAAAAACCTTTTATGCTTAATTTAAAATACGTGTCAAAATAATTATTACCAATTTATAAGAAAACAAAATGAAAAACATTCTTGAGGGCGAGAGTAAGTGAGTAATGTTGAAAGAGTAACGTAATGGGCAGCGTGCTAGTGAAATGCAGAAACGGAGTTGGAAAAAGCAGACAGAACAGAAGACAAGTATCTGTAGTTGCACGGATTCTATCACTGCACGTTTGTCCTCCCTCCCTCCTCCGTCACGGTCAACTTCTACTTTTTGCTCAGTCCCCCTCCATTTCCATTTCATTGACCCTGTTTTTCATTTTTAGTTTAACCTCAGGGTAAGCTCTAATTTTGATCGCAAACCAACATTAACCATTGCCCGAACCAGAATATATTTGAGTTCCAAAAATACCTAAATATCCAAGATCCAAAAATGTTCGATATAACTCAAATTACTCAATAAAGTCACTTTGTCTATTGCGGTGAATTGAACTGTGCGCGGTTTATCGGGTATGAGTTGTGTATAAAGTACAACATTGTCATATAAAAAAACACGAGCAACATTTCTAAATACAAAGAGACAAACACGTTGTGATTTGTTGCTGCCAAGAAGCCCAACTAATCCAGTACATGTATAAAATAAGGCACTGCGAAAATAAAGAAAGCATAGTAAGTAGGATTATTTCTTGAGATTGGTAAAATATTCGTAGCAGCAATCCAAAATTCAGAAGACTGACCACAGTACTACCGAATAGTGTATTAGTCCATTCTTCTTCTTTCAAGAATCTCTCTTTTAACACCACTGACCACCCCTTCTCGCTAATTACTCAAATAATAATACTACTCAACCATCCCAAAGCACCCTCACCCTCACCCCCTCTCTTCTTGTCTGTGACCATCTCTCTCTCTCTCTCTCTCTCTCTCTCCATGCCCCATATATATTTCATTAACATATAAACAGTAGTAGTATATTACAGAGTTATAAAAATTAGTAGCAGTCCACTTCCAAGTTCCACTAGCTAGTTTTGATAATACTAGAGTTTTCTCTCTTTCCATATTTTGAAAGATCCCCCCGTCTTGAATCCATCGTCTGTCCCCTCTTGTCCTTTTCTCTCCCACATAATTATCTCTCTGCAATCTTGGCATGCCCATGACTTGCATGAAATAATTAATGGCCCTTTCTCACCTCATCACTCTGTTAGCTTCTTCTCTTTATCCACTAATTGCTGCTGATGCACAGACACTATAAACACCTCAAATTATAAAATCTGCATTGGGAGGTGAATGGGAGGAGACAGAAATATTGTAGTAGCGCCAAGTGTAGCTCCATTGAGCTCAGTTACAGTTGTGGAAAGACAAGAACATTTAAGCAACTTTGATAGCACTGTTAATGCGCTCTCCTTTGGCTTTGTTGCTACTGCTGTTCTCGTCTTAATGTTTCTTGTTATGGCCATTTTTGAGAGGTTTCTACGTCCCAGATCATCTGCATCATCATCCAGTCGCAACCCTGGTGATCTTGAGGCTCAAATCATCAAACTAGATTACCCTTCTCCTAAAGTATGTTCTTTTCTTCTTCATACACACACACACAACACTAGTTAAAAAGCCTGTTGTACAATATTATGTGTTAATTAAGTACTAATTTACTTGCATATGCTTTGTGCTCTACTTTGTTCATTTTAGTTTTAGTGTTTTTATGTCATGCTCTGCAATATGCATAGATTGATTCTAGAGTGCCTAAAAGCCAGTTGTGTCAATTTGAGGTTTCATATATTCGTGAATGCGTCAAATTCGTATTATTTTAAAATTTGAAGTCATATTTGAGTTGATCGGCTTGTGTATTCGAAATATATAGAGATTGTTTTAAGTAATATCACACATTGTCACCCCTATATGAAGGATTGATTTCTTGTATTTAATACACTTGCACTCTTTTCATGTCTTTCACTCTTTTAAATCAATCCATGTATTATTATTGATCACAGTTTCTGGTTTTGCAAAGAAATGAAATGAGTAAAGCAACAAACTTTACCGTGGTCCGTGGCCTGCCTTTTCTTGTCTAATTATTATAACTAACCTATGCAACTTTAGTGCTAAGTTTCTTGTTTGTGGAGGGGTCCTCAAAATCAAGTCTTGAAGAAGAATGTCTTTTCTTGTTTATTTGGGACTCTACTAAATAAATTTTTATTGTCCTAATGAAATGAATTCATCAATACCTATCTGTGTGCTTGTTTTTGTTCTTCAAGTTTATGGTGGTGATCACCTGAAAATATGTGGAAGTTTGTCTCTGTCCCTCCCAAAGCCAAAGCCAAGAAACATTTCCCTCTTTATATCTTGTTAATTCATGTGATCCTGTCTAAAGTATAAAGACTACAACTAGACAATGTAGTTGCTATCAAGGACCCATAATTATTCTATTTTATTAAAACCACCCATTTAAATAGGTCCTCTATTGGATTGTCATGTTGGCATGTCCCTAATTTCTTGCTAATTTTGTTAGTGTCAACTACCAAAATCAGCTTATTATGTGGGGAATCATCTTCTTTTTTAGAAAATTGGATTCTATGTTGTTGATCTTTGAGCAATTGTTCGAAGTCATTGTCATAGATGTGATGAAATTAGCTGGCTTCCTGGTTACTCAAAGTTGTTTAATTTGTTTGAGTTATATATGACTGCATGGAGGAGGAGGAGTAAAAGGGATTCAAAGTTTGTGTAGTGGTTGGATTACGTTAATAAATATTAACTTACTTTTCAGTATGTTCCAATCCATTATTAGGCTTAACACAATTACTAACTTGTAATCTTTTCAAACCAGAGGGTATGTACATGCAACATCCTCATGGGTTCTGGTCAATCACCAAATCTTACTAACTGAAGTAGAGTACCGAGTTGGTTTGGCCATGATCTGCATTCGCCTCACGGCTTCAACCCCTGAAAATGCATGTCTTCTCATATCTAACTTTCTTTAGTTTTTGTTTTCCCAAATGACTTGATCCATCCTCCTTATACTCCGGCTCTGCCAGTACTTTAAAATCATGTTTTTGATATAATTTATAACGTGTGGTCTCACATTATAATCCAACCATGTATGTTGCCTAAAGGTTGTCCAACATTATTATGTTAAAAAGGAGCATCTCCATTTAGATTTATCAAGTATACTTGCAAAGTTAGTGATTTTTAAGTGCTTTCATTATCTCTTACATTTGATTTTCGGCTGACTTGACTTAAAGATGTACATAAAGCATTTTCCACTAGTTGACATGATATTTGTTTTTTGTATACCTTACCACAGGGTAAGTATGATGTTGGGTCCAAATTATCGTAGTTTCTTCAGGGTAACAAGAACCCTTCCCCCGGTTCCCATGGTGTCTAATAAGTGACATGCTAGGAAAATTCTGCATGGTCAAATATATTAAAAGCTAAAAAGAATTTGGATGTTGTGAACTGACCCAGTACGAATGCACAGCTTCATCCGTGTCGTGGTTATGCTGGGAAGCTTATTCGTTCCTAACTATCCTAGATCATATTATGACTCTTTGCACAAAAAATAACATAAACAACTAATGGGGTAGCTAGTACTAAAATGTAAGAATCTGGTGCAAACAACTGTGAAGTCACAAAATACCAATATACCGTGACTATAGTACAATCAACTGCCAAATTTCATATCAACTAAGTTTTAACAGTGGGATGCGCCACAATATTATTAACTATCATAATATATTAAGAAATGACGTTCAGCTCCATTCAACTCTCCAGTCCCCCTTTTCTTAATTTTCGACTCCAAAGAATATAATCCGTGGTTTTGTCATTCTGTGCATACTAATTATATCTTACATGAACAGTTGACAGTATGAAGTAGAAACTTCGGTCACTGTAAAATATAATGCTAGACAAGATGGACCTTATATGTATGTTTTGGCTCTGCAGTAGAATAATATATTGTTCACAATAGATATCGGTTCTTCCACAGTTCGGCTTTCTCATATTGACATGTCATGGTGGCAAGTACCCTCTCCGTATGTAGTCTGTGATGGTTTCCTCCTACCTGTATAAATTTGTGATATATTCAATAAAGTTACAACACAATGTTATTTTCTCTATTACCTGCATGCTCCTCTCCATAATTCAGACTACTTACGGTTCTGGGTGAACTAAACTATTGTCTCAGACTACTACGGTCCTTGGTGAACATAACTATTGTATCATGTAGGCAACCTTTTGATGTGAAAAAATGGAATCGAAGTGTTTGACCGATTCTTGTCTCTTTAGGAGTCCTTGTGTAGCCACTTGCTTGTTTTACTTGTAGGTGTATAAGTATATTTTTAATTTTGTTCCCTTGGCATGAGCAGCAAAATTTGCTTTCGCATTGTTGCTATGTGCTAACTCAAATTAACACTTATGATCTATTGATCTAGTGTCTCCACAAGTAGACGTGTGGCACTTGATTTGTATTTATCTTGTTTAAGAAGGGTCTGTACGACACCTTCATTAGCTAATTATACTGGTTCCTTTGCACTGCAATATGCGGTGTAGGTTTGTTACTACATACACTAATCTAATACTTCTTTGGCTGCATTTGCAGATGAGTATCTACGCAAAAGGTGTGTCTGTGTTGATGCCGGGAGAAGAAATCCCAACTTTCATTGCACATCCTGCCCCTGCACCGCGTCATCATCCTCCTGAGCTCATCTCCCGGCCTCTTCATGAATCTAGCATAGTTTCTGTTCAGTCTGCAAGTTTAGTTACTAGCTAGGAGCTTTAGGTCAGCAGAGCGATACAAGAAAATGAGATCACAAAGCTTGATGCCATATGTATGCACTTGCCTCCATGTCAATAGATAGCAAGAACACACTGATTAAAGTTGATATGCATTAGTTTGGTAATAATTGTGGCATAAGGTATCTTAGTTGTCGAAAATTGTCCCACAATTTAGGCAAAGCCCGCAACGAAAAACGCAAGCTTGTACATCCATGAAAAAGAAATGCTCAACTTCACCTCCTAATCCTACTGACACTTATAAGCATACTCTTTTACTGAAGCCATTTTAGTGTTAAAAAGATGACAAGAATCTGTAGTAAAATTAGCAAGAACATTAGCCTGGGTTGACAAGAATGACTCGAGAGTTTTGTGTATTGCTTTGTTAGTACTTTGTTCCCCTTGAGCGAGAAAAATAAGCCGACTAAAGTCTAAAGACATATACCAAAAACAACGGCCATCTAATAGTTTACCCCATGTCTGTTCCAGAATGCACACGGCCGCCCAATGTGTTTGAATTACATTGACGCATTTAATTAAACAATTTAGATTATCAAATATCTAAATTTGAACTCCAAGAAAGTCCTGGGGTGTATTCAATATATATTTTATAAGATTTTAAAGAATTTTTAAAATTTATGCTATTTAATTTAGATTTTGAAAAATCATTCAAAATCTGGAGATATTCACTGTGGATTGTAAAATGTTCATTAAATCTGAGTGTAATTTTAAAAAAAAACTTCAACATCTTGGGGTAATTTAGTGAAATATGAGAGTATTCAAAATTTCATGAATTTTGTTTTATTTGAAAATTATGTAATTTTTGATAGATTTGTTAGTATATTTTAAAGTTTTTAAAATTTCACCAAATTATATGAGATTTTGATTTTTTTTTAAAAAAGATCACAAAATTATCAAGACTCTACAATTTTTTTTTAATCTATTATGTCAAAATCAAATAATTAAAATGAACAAAAATCTGGTAAAATTCATTAATTATGACCAACAGTTAGTAATCTCAATTAAATATACCTCTTCAATTTCTTATAGGGATTCCTCGTCTGCTTAAATTTCGATTTGACATTGTTACTTCAAAGAAATAATAGTTCCAACAATTTGCTCTGCTGTAATTAAAGAGGCTGCGACTTTCTCTCCTATAGTTGTACCCTATTTTTGTAATCAAGAGAATTTCAAAAGATTGTACTAGTACTAATTTTTGTTGTAATCAATAGAATTTCAAAAGATTGTAGCACCCGATGAAATTGCTAGAAAGAACATGTCATTTTAGAAATGTGACCAACTTTTTAATGCTATATTTGTCCATCGCCCCCCATACCCGGGGTCTATTTTGCACACAATGCATGAGCGATATAGAGCACTGTATCCGTATGTAGAGTGTAGTAAACCGGAAACCAAATCTGTGACTTTACCAACCGCTGCACACAGAGAGCAAAGTTTAATTTTACGAGGCTCGTATCCCTATAAAAGTTTTCGCAATCTCAAACCAAAGCTTCCTTCCTAACCCCAACACCAATTATATCACTTTCTCAAATCTTTTTGCTTCAAAAAGGAGCAACATCCGATTCATACTCCTAACAACTCCAACTTCTTCAAATTAAACTTACGCTGGCACTTTTCTTCTACTACTAACATTTTATTTTGGGTTGTAGGAACCAGTCAAGCAGTGCACCGCTGCACCTGATGTGATGAGATCAAACGTACGGCGTTACTATTAGCATTTGGAGGATACATAAGATTAAGAAAAACAATAATTTAAAAATGGAAGTCATTGAGACCTACTATTATTTTGGTTAAAGTGAAACTTAGATTATGCATAATTAGATCAATTTTCTAACTACGTGAAAATTTCTCAATTCTTTTTCTACAAACAAGCATTTTGTTGTTATTTGAAAAATGTTAATGGATTTGAAATTAAGTATTCAGAATACTGTTATTTAGCAAAAAAAAGTATGTAGAATAATGTCAGGTTTGTCTCGACCTAATTTTTAAATTTTGTTACAAAATTTTATTTTATTTTAATTAAAATTTTTACACTTTTTTATATATTATATTCATACAGGATATTTCAGGAAACAACTGCGTACATGTTATCCTTCACAGATTCTGCGAAAAAGGATATCCAGCATATGTTTGTTTTGGTTTTAACAATTTTGGTGTCATTCAGTCTCTACTTTTGCTGTTGGACCGGAAATCAAACTAAAAATGTCCTATGTTTCCCTGGTTATGGAAATTGGCTCAATTTTTAAAAATCGTCATAATTTGTTCAAAAATATTTATTCAATTTAATCAATATTTAATAAATTATTAAATTGATTAAATATAGTCTAATAAATTATAAATTAATAACTCAATCGAGTAATTATGATTTCTGAAATTTGTAATAATATATATATATATAATAGAAATCCTAGATTTTCAAAATTTCTTAAATATAGACCCCTTATTTATAAATATGTGATCATAAATTAAAATATGACAAACAGTAGAGAGATTATTCAGCAAAAGAACGGCCATCAAGTGTTGCAAACGAGAAAAACATAAAAATATTTGGCAAAAGCATAAACGAATGATTCAGTGTTTAATTTTGATCCATGAAAGTTAATGACAAACTCAAATACTTACAAAATGCTTCTTGACATCACCTCGTGTATAAAATTTGCTAGTTGTAGATAAGTTAGTTAATAGGCATTACAAATGACAACATCTAACAGAAAATTGGAAGTTTGGAATATCTTTTTAGTTTCCCCTACAAGAAAATAAAACACTCCAGTGAAACAAGAGGATTCTCGAGTGACTCACTCCCATTCTCCCCCGAAACGACGTCGTCTTGTTTCTCCACCTTCCTTTGACTCTCGTCAACTTTCCTCACTGGTGACTTGCTACCGGCTTGACCGGTCACAACAGCCTTGCCCGTTACCCCTTTTTGTCCTACACTCTTCCCACCTGGCCCACCTCTCTCTCCACGTGGCGCCGGTGACCTCGACCTCCTCAACGAAACCTCACCGGAATCTCTCCGAACAGTCCCACTTGTAGGTCCCACATTCCTTCGTTGCGGCGTCGTACTGTTCCTTCCTGGAACAGCAGGTCTAGAAGGCCTCACAACCTGACCACCCCTTCTGGATCTAGTGGGCCCCCTCTCTTTTCTCACCTCGCCTGAGTAACTGCATTTTCTAGGAGTTTTAGCCGGAGAACGTGGGCCCACTCTCTGAGTGACTTCACCGTCATCTTTCTCATTAACTGTAGTGGTGGAAAAGCTGCCGGAGAAGCTACAAAACTCTGAAGCTTCAGAGATTTCGGAGACTATAGCGAGTTCTTCTTCAGTGGGCTTGGTTAGATTGGTGGGCTCGATTTTCTTTGGCTTAACATCTGGGTTGGGCTTTGCGTTGGTGATTTGAGGTAGGGGTGGGGGTAGTTTTGAAATGGGGGTTTCAGAGAGGACTTCTTTAACTGTTTCTTCTTCTTCAGGTTGTGGTGGTGGAGATTGAGGGAGAGTAGGTTCGGGCTGTGGTGGAGTTGCGGTGGACTTGGTGGGGTGGGTTGAGATTGGGGTGCTTTCACAGCAGCCCATTTGAGGGGTCAGGCAGTCTAGTGTTAAGATTGTGTGTGTGGGTGTGTGGGAGAGAGAGAGAGAGAGAGAGAGAGAGAGAGAGAGAAATGTGGTAGACAAGTGTTGGAAGTGAAGAGAAGAGGGGGGGGGGGGTTGACGATAATATTTTCAGACAAGGGGGAGGGGGAGGGTATTTTGGGTTGGGTGCAGCCGGGGGTATATTTGTAACCTAGTCGCTTGGATTTATCTTAAGCTTCGCTTTTTTATGATACAATCCGCGTGTCTACTGTCTAGCTCCCTCAAAATTGTTTATTTTATTACAATTAAGATCCGTTATACGTATGCGTTAGTCAAATTTATTTACAGTGACAATTAGTCGGATGAATAAAATTGAGAGACAGAGTCGAGACCAAAGAAAGATTAATTGGGTGCGCAGTGCGCTGATGGCAATACTTATTTTTACATTATTTAAGTGAGTTGGCGTTTTATTTTTAAAATCTCTCCAGATAAAATTCTTTTGACTTAATTGGACCATAAGTTTCTTGGATAGGCAGGAAAGATTTGATCAACTGCTATTTTGTGTTTCCCAAACCTTTAGCTTTACTTTCATTTATCGATATACAAACTAGGCATGCGAAGTCGGTACTTGCCAAATTATCGTTAAAACTCGTTGGGAATCGTTTGTTATTTCTTAAAAAATATAATTTATAATTTTTTTTGTCAAATTTATAACAGATTTCATTAATAACATGAAAAAAACTCAATCGGGACAAACTCCCAATTGATCATGCAATCAGGTTGAAAAACAAATAGACGAACTAAATAATTAGCCTCTTTATTTCCGGATTGCTTAACTGACTGAATAAAAATATTCTGAAAATTAAAAATGAAGATAATGGTTTCTCGAGCGATCCAGCCTGCATCTCCATCGAAAACAGTAGTTTCACAATTGACCCTCACATTAATTCCATGGATAGTACAATGTTCAGAGGACTCGGTTGCAAAAACTAAGAGGACCCTCGTGTTCTGAACAACAATATTTTGTGAGAGGTGAGCACATGCGATTTTCACTACCGTTCCAAAAGCACCCCAGCTATCTATCTGTCAAACATCAGCTGTAAACCTGTCGAAAGTGTTGTTGATGCGAGACACCAGATCTCCCAATACACCGTAAAATCCATTTTCAACACATCGTATAAAGCGAGACACATCGCACAAAGCGAGACAATCAAACACATAAATAACAACTCAATTAAACGAAACGAAAAAGAACCGAATTTTTGAACAAAATACGATATTTATTGAAAGAAAGTTAAAAACAGATGAAAAAATGTTGTATGGATGAAGATGGAGGATGGAGATAAAGATAAAGATGGGTAGAAAGGGTGAAGAAGAAGGTGTGATGAATTAGGGTTAAAGGAAGATGGGGCGGCCGACTCTAATCGAGAGAGAGAATTTTATATAATATATATTTTTTAAGTCAAAACTAAATTATAATTTTAAGTTAAAAAAATCATATAACAACATCTTCAACGAAAATAGTTATTTTCATTAATTAAAACAATATAAAATCGATATTATTTAAAATTTGTTAAATCTGTAAGAAATTTTATTTTAATGGTGTTAGTTATAATATTTAACCATATATGAAAAATAATATTGATTGTTATTTCAAATTTTAATGATTTTATTCATATAATATATTTATCTTTTGAAAACAAGGTTGAAAATGAATTATTATAAATATATATTTTTAATTTTTTATTTAATACAAGTGAAAATTAAAAATACAATTAATAAATTTTTTTTGATATAATTGTAACAATCTAAACATGTGAAAAAATAGTTAACAAACATACCTATATATTATAAAACATTTACTTATTATAGTCGTTTATAAGTAATTTTTATAAATACATAATGTACATTAAAATATTTATAAAATGTAATTAATAAATTTAGTTAAGAATAATTTTTTTTCTAATTTTATAATAAAATAAATTTACACTTAACATTAAATAAAATTAAAATATAATATTAAAAAGTAATACACACATATAAATATATATATTAAATATAAATTATAAATATATATACATGTATACTCACACACATAACTAGGGTAGCGGGAGAAAACATTAATTTTAAAGGTTCTCATTCAATATATGTAGCGCTCATTTCTCATTATCTAATTTATTTTTATAATAGGTGTCTCCCGTTGGAGAGGTCACTTTTGTACATATAAGGTATATTGACAACTAGATTTTATAGCTAACAGGTGCACACGTTAGAGATGCTTTAAGTGATAAAAATATCATAACTTTTAAGTTATTAGGTGTTTGAATAATTTTATTTATAAATTGGTGATAATGTTTGGTAAACGATAACTTATAAGTTAAAATTTATCTAAACAAATTTGAAATTTTGATATAATAATTTAATATATGAATGTAAAATTCAAAAGGGTCCGGAAGGATTGACTCAGTTGGTTAAAGATGGGATAACTATCCTTTTGGTCACAGGTTCGAATCTCATGGGAGGAGAATTTATATTATGCCTTCTAAGACAGAGTCTGTCGCTTAAATGCGGTTTACCTTGGTTCACGTGGTTGGCAGACTATTACGTGAGCCCGTAGGGTTTACCCATTGCGTACTCCAAGGGTAGCGGCTGCGAGTTAGTTACGATAAAAAAAATTCAAAAGGTAAAATTAAGAAAAAAAACAAATTATTAAAAATGAAAAAATAAGAAAAACTTTAACAAAGTTCAACTAATAAAAAATATATATTCAATATAGGTATATAACATCATGACAGTAAAGTAGGCTCTAACCTTAGTCTCAAGACCGGTGATCTTGTCTTTGAGAATAGTTTCGAGTTTTCTATAACAGTCAACTCTATTCTCTAGAAAAGATACTTGTTCTTTTAATTTGTCTTGATTAATATGCACAAGTCTTAATTCATTGACCTCTTTCTCAAGGTGTTTGATCTGTAAACTTAACAGTTCATTATCACGACGTGCATTATCTAAGTTACCTCCTAGATGATAAACCAATTCAGCATCAGTATATTTTACCTCTTTTCTTGACGATGAAGCTTTTCCATCAATAGCCATAAGAGCAAGATTCCCTTCTTCTTCATCTTCACTATCAGTATCATCCCAACTTCTTCCCTTTGCCAGATAAGCCCTTTCAGAGTTACTCTTCTGATTTGAATCATAAGAGTTCTTCCTTACTTGCTTTGGCTTCCTACATTCTGTGGCAAAGTGTCCCAACTCATTGCAGTTATAGCATCTGATGGTGCTCCGATCAACCATCCCTGTTTTGTATCCACCACTGCTGGTGTTAGAGGATGAAGATCCACCATTCTGGAATTTGTTGTCGTTGGACTTGTACTTAAGCTTGGGATTCCTCTTGAATCTGACATTGGAGAATCTTTTGACAATTTGGGCCATTGACTCATCTTCCAATTACTCCAGCTCTTCCAAGGAATAAAAATCATCACTTGATTGATTTGTAGTAGGATGATCATATTCTGCTACTAACACATTTTCCTCAGCCTTGGAAAACTGTACCATTCTCTCCAACTGTTGAGATTGTTGTTGTTGTTGACCTTCAGCTACAAGAGCAGTAGATGTGCTAACCATTCTATCTTTCCCGTAGACTTCCTTTAGCTGAATCTGCTCCAACTCATAGGTTTTTAACACACCATAGAGTCTATCCAAAGAAATCTCACTCAGATCTCTAGCTTCTCTAATGGCAGTGATTCTATGTTCAAGATGAGTTGGCAGTATTAAAAGAAACTTTTTGTTGACCTCCCTGATTGAATAAAATTTTCCATTTATGTTCAGGTTGTTGATCAACGCATTGTACCTCTCAAACACTTCAGTAATTCCTTCTCCTGGATTTGATTTAAAATGTTCATACTCAGAGGTTAGGATCTCCAACTTGTTCTCCCTAACTTCCTCTGTGCCTTCATTAATCACCTCAATAGTTTCCCACATGTGTTTGGAATTTTTACAGTTCATCACATGTCTGTTCATCAAGGGATCAAGGTAATCAATTAATATTAATTGAAGGCTGGCATCCAAGGAGGCTTCTTCCTTCTCAGCAGGAGTAAAATCTTCAGGCTCTTTTGGATAGGTTCTAGCTTTGGTAATCACAACATCATCTACTATCACCTCTGGTTCAATAACCATCGGAGTTTTTAGACCCTTCTTTAACAAGTTCAGATATTTGGGATTTGCAACTTGTAAAAATAATAGCATCTTCTTCTTCCACATGATATAATTTTCTTTATCAAATAGTGGGATTTTAACGGTTCCAACTTTTTGTGAAGTCATTATGATTTTTTTAATAAATAAAAATTCAAGGAGTTGAAAAATCACAAAAGTCTAGGATCTTGATTTGTTCGTTAATCAGAAGGCTCTGATACCAATTGTTAGGTCTCAATGTGTTTGTAGAAGGGGGGTTGAATACAAACAATACCAAATAATCGAATAAATGTGGAATAAAAAAAATGTGAAACAAAATTCAAGTTAAATAAGAATATTATTAAACTTGAAAGGTATTACAACAACTGTATCGATTATAAGGAATTAATCTCAAATTAATTATCACAAATCTAGAATAAATTCGACATGAACTTTTTCTATTTTTGTAATAAAAAGATTCAAATGCTAAACGCAATTTGAGATTAAGTTCTAGGGATTTTGATCCGCTAGATAGTTACACAAGAACAAGATAATGATTTTTAGTGGTTTGGATTTAACTTTACTAGCTAGAAATTGTGATCTTGATTTTAGCAGAGAAGAGATGATATATTTTTCAGCTTCTGCTTTTCTTTATTCTTGAACTGTTTCTCGGATGAATGATTGACTTCTGTTGCTTCTGTTGTTTAAATAATAAAACAACCACCTGATTTGTTGGCAAGACAATCCTTTTAGCTCAGCAAGACAATCCATTGAGCTAGCAAGACAATCCATTGAGATAGCAAGACTTTCGGTGAGACTATTGATTGAACTAGCAAGACAATCAGAATGAACTGGCAAGACAATCTTCCTCCCAGTGTAACTTTCGGTATGACAATTGAAATTACTTGGCATGACAATCGGTATGACAATCCAGATTGTCATGCTAGTTCATTTTCAATTGTCTTGATGATTTAAACTGATTTTAATCCAAAAACAATTCTGAAAAATCTTAATATTAATTCAGAATTAATTAATCAATTAATTCAATTAATAAATAAATTAATCTTTGCAGATATAATTTATTTTCTTAATTAAATTATATAACTTAATTAATTAATAGAGAATTAATACTACTCTTGAACTGCAACCATTCTTCTGTAAATCTTCTGAAAATTATGAATCAATTCCACCACTTCAATGTTGACACTCGATGTACTGTCTGGTTCATGAGTGACTAACTTCCGTGACGTTTCTTCATGTCTTGACTTTGATACTTGATTTTCTTCAGATTAAATCCTTGTAATTATCTGATACCCTGACGAGATCTCTATCACTTGATTAAATCCACAACCTTGATTTATATCACTGAGGCTTGATCAATTTCTTGAACTTCTTCCAGTGAATTAATTCCTCAAGTCTGTAGATGAACCTTGTTTCTGAATCATTTGACAGATGTTACTTAGCGAGATCTCTTTGACGGTAGATCCACTATTTACTTATTACATTCTTATTTGAGTTGAGTTAAATCCTCGAATATACAAATAGGCTATGACATATGCCTTACAAAACCTTATCGAAAAAACCTCTGCATCTATTCCTGTCACATGACTATATGGATCAAATGTGAACTCAGGACAGTAATCCCTTTGCCCATCCACTGAATCATCCAACTCAACATTGTGCCATCTTTATGAAGTATGGTCATGTCTAGTGACTAGAGTACCCTGACCCCAAGGTTCACATCCAGTGTGATCCTCAGCTTGAGTTTGCGTAAGAGCCGTTGGGAACCTGCGTGTTGTATGAAATGACTATGATCCTTGAAAGCCATCCTGCCCCCTCCATGTCCCCACGTCGATAAGTGGTAACGGGTAATACGGTAAAACCAAGTGTACTACTCATCAGTACACCGACCATCAACGGGTGTATCTCTCGGGGGTGATAGTACGCGGTATCCCCACTGCTCCTACTGAGTAATACTGCTGTGGTGTAGGATGACATAATCAAGCCCTAACCCGTGGTCAACCAAAGTATGAACATGCCCCCTATGGGTAAATGGCATGCCCTGAACATACCCAAATTGTCTGATAACTCGATTAGAACAATGCCACTCGATGCAATCATAAAATAATGTAAGACATGTAGCGGACCACGGTTCCACCTTTACACCACCAGGATAATATAGTCTATTAACAAGAGTGTAGATCTCCAACATATGTCTAACGGGCTCATATCATCCAGGGCGTAATGACTTATAATTTTTTAATATATACATTTACCAACTCTATAAATGAACTTTAAATGGTGGTGAATAATGGTGTACCTGTAGTAGTGTCGAATTACCGCAAAATTCCTTCTTCATGTCCACACTGACAATGCATAAATGATGGTACGTGTATGAAAAAGTGGCACTGCCCTAACTATAAGTACTAAGCTCATCCGGATAAGATACATTAAAAATCAATTGTAGCTATATAAAATTCCTCGAGCCATGGGGGAACAAAGACCCAAGCACCAACAGAAGATGGGCCCTAATGTGGTACCGCAACTGCACCTCGTAGTCAGGCCCCCCGACATAACACGAGTACACCGGCCAAAATGTGTGATCATCCAAGAAATCTTAATCCCCCCATTTGCAATGTCTTTAGAATCATGATACACGCCAAGAACGTCATACACAAGTTGTTATCGCGCATCCTGGGTAGGACAATCAAATTTCCCCATCACTAGTCACCCTAAAGTAGGGAAACCCAATATAAAATGCACATCCTGAAAAGTGATAGTGGCATTCCCAAATGGTAAGTGGAATGTATGGGTCTCAGGCCGCCTTCTATCAATAAAAGTCGTGATCAACCCATTATCATGCGTCACATAGCCTGTACGGAACACATCCTCTAAACATGCTGCCCTAATAGCCGTAATCATCGCTATTGGAAGTTTAAGCCTAACACCATCTGTATCACCCCGGGCAACACGTGTCAGATATTTTCAAAAATGCATAAAAATGACTTAGTACGGGAGTGACAGGGGAAACGAAAATTGATAATTGAATCTTCTACCTACAACAAAATTAATGTAAATAATTTGTACTTCTCCCTATGTTATGTCAGAAGAGCTATGCGAAACTTGTTGGTTTAATACAGAATCGTCAATGGGTCCCGGATAGAAAATATGATCTTCACCCGAAATTTACATTAAAAATATCTTAAATTATTCATTAAAAATCCAAATTATTTTAAAATTATATTTTCAATTTTCACATATTTCATATTTTATATCCCTATATTTATATATTAATTTTTTAAATTCAAAATTCTACATATTTTTGTTTATGTGAATTTTGTTTTTAAAATAATTCAAAATTCTATTTTAATTCCAAAAATTATTATTAATTCAAATAATATGGGTAATTATTTTTAAATAATTACCTGAATTTATTTAATTCCCAAAAATATTTATTTAATTATTTTAATAAATCAAAATTTAATTTATTTATTTATAATAGATTTTAGTTAATTATCTATTTAATTAATTGATTAATTCATTTAATCGGTTAATTTTTTATAAATAGTTAAATCAAATAAAAATATTTATAATTAAGTCAAATAAAATTTTAAAAGTATTTTGAGCCTTTAAAAATATATAACGTCATTGAATAATCAATTATTATTATTAATTGAATTATTCTTATTTTATTTATAATAAATATAACGTTTGTCTGTCTAATACGAAATGAACGTATTTATACTCAGAAAAATATTTTTCTTCTCTTAAAAATATTCTGAGACATAAATCTTTTTTTATAAAGATCACTTATTTTGCGAGCCGTTCTGAGTTGGATATTTATCGAAAAATTATATTTTGACCTGATTTCAGTTTCAAACACACCGAGCTAATTCTTTTGACGAACCGATTGATGTTATACGTGAATAATGTGATTATGTGCCTACGTGGTTTAAGAGTCTTGTGTTTAATTATTTTATTTATTTGCGTGTTATCGTTTAAGTAGGCAATATGGTTCTAAATAAGCAGTTCGTCAGATAATTATCGCTTCGTGAATTAAAGTGGTATCTTTTAATTATAGATACGAATTGTTCAAGACGATCAGAAAAAAATCGATAAAGAGTAAAGTGGAATAATAATTGCATCTCGGGGTTACTAACCAAGCTGTTATTGTTAAGAGATCTTGTGGTTTAATTGGTTGAAATCTCTGTTTCTCAATGTTAGGAATATGTTGTGTATTTGATGATAACTTGAACAAAACACTTAGTAGATATTATTTAGTGCATATGTATCTTTCAATTGATGATCACTTCAACATCCGTTGAAAGAGTAGCTTATGTTACAATAAGATTAGTAGCATATTTCTGTATATTATAATGTCTTAGTGAACTAGATGCTGTAGAATGTTTAAGTCATGTTGATTACTAGATTGATATGCAAGATAGGTTGGTTAATTATAAATATTATATGCCTTGTAATCTTGTATAAGGTTTTAGAGAACAAAGAAGCATTTCCATTTTCATGCTAAACTGAAGATATTCAAAAATGTTGGATTGAGAAATGAAGAAGCATGATATTAGACTAGAAACATTTTTATCTTATTTGTTTGTCTTTTTATCATGTAACTTGGTGATATATAAACCAAGGGTAGCAAGTAGAATAATATTGAAGTTAGTAAGCAATTACAAGAGAAATAGAAAAGCTACATCTGTAAAGAATTTCTCTGTTCTTGTGAGTTCAACTTGTAAGTCGCTGTGTACAACATTATAACACAGAGTTCTCTTATTAATATATATCTCTGGTGAAAAAGTTCAATCCACCAGAAAGTTTTTAAATACTTGTATTTGATTACTTTGTGTTTTGATTTCATCAATACTTTTATTCCGCATCATAGCCAAATCCAACACAGTTATATATTCATAGTAGAACTGTTCTTGAAATTGAAAAAGTAGCCAGAATTACATTCAACCCCCTTCTGTAATTCTTTGTTAGATTATTAGGGAATAACAATTGGTATCAGAGTAGGCTCTTGAATAACAAAGAGTTTAAAGATCATAACAACTAACAAGATGAGCAGAAAAGATGTTGGAGTAAAAATTCCTTTTCTGGAAAAAGAAACCTATCATCATTGGAAGGTGAAGATGCACATGCATCTCCTATCTCAAGATGAAGGATATGTGGACTGTATTGAGAAAGGTCCATCTATTCGTGAGAGATGCTACAGAAAATGAATCATCCATCCCAAAGCTTGGAGCAGAATGGTCTGATCCAGATATTGAGCAAGTCCACAAGGATAAGAAGGCCATGAATATTATGTTTAATGGTGTTGGTGACATGTTTGACAACATCATAAACTGTAAAACTGCTAAGGATGTCTGGGATACAATTCAAGTTATATGTGATGGAACTGAGCAGGTAAGGGAAAATAAAATGCAACTCTTGATTCAGCAATATGAGCATTTTCATTGTGAAGAAAGTGAGTCATTCACTGACATATTTAGTAGATTTTAAAAACTACTAAATGCCCTAAAGTTGCATGGAAGAGTCTATCAGACAAAAAACTCAAACCTCAAATTCCTTATATCTCTACCAAAGGAATGGAAACCTATGACAACCTCATTAAGAAATTCTCAAGATTACAAGGAATTTACCTTGGACAGACTACATGGGATTCTAAAGACCTATGAGCTTGAAATAGAGCAAGATGAGAAGCTGGAGAAAGGAAGAAAGAAAGGAGCTTCGATTGCATTGGTTGCTGAGCAAGAAAAGGAGAAGGAGATAAAGGTTGAAGCTGTTGAATCTGCACCAAACCCTAGAGTTTATGAAGGCAAGGGAAAAGGGCTAGTAGCCGAACGTGAAGAACATCTTAGTCAAGATGACATGGATGACATAGATGAGCATCTGGCTTTTCTATCCAGGAGGTTTTTCAAGCTCAAATTCAAGAAGAATTTTGGAGCATCCAAGTCAAACAGAAACATGGTTGACAAGTCTAAATTCAAGTGTTTCAAGTGTGGTTTGGCAGGTCACTTTGCTAGTGAATGCAGAAAGTCTGATTCTAGCAAAAAGAAGTTTAATCCTGTGGATTATAAGCAGAAATATTTTGAGTTGCTCAAACAAAAGGAAAGGGCTTTCATCACACAAGAAAATGACTGGGCTGTAGATGGACTAGAAGAGGATGATGATACAAGCTATGTCAACCTAGCACTTATGGCCAAATCAGATGAAACAGAAGTCAGTTCATCCAGTAATCAGGTAATCACCACTAATCTAGCACATTTATCTAAAGCTGAGTGTAATGATGCTATAAATGACATGTCTACTGAGTTATATCATTTGCGTGTTACAGTCAAATCTCTCACTAAAGAAAACACTAAAATTAAATAGAACAATTTATTTTTAAGTGAAAGAAACAATGTGTTAGAGACTCAATTTGTTGAATTTGAAAAATTAAAGATAGAGTGTAAGACTGCCAAAGATGAACTAACTGAATCCTTAAAGAAAGAGGAGATTTTAAGAAAGCAACTTGAATGAGAACATGAGGTAATTAAGGCATGAAAATCATCTAGAGATGTCCATGCTCAAATTACTAGAGTTCAAGGTATAAAATCCTTTTGTGATGAAGCCTGGAAAAAGAGTAAGGAGAAACTTGATTACAATTTGGTTGAAGAACTTTCAACGGATGTGGATTCGACGGATGATGAATGTTATCCGTCGAATGATCAAAAGAATTATCCGTCGAAAGACAAGGATCCACATCCATTGAGTGAAAGTAAGCCAGTTAGCAAATCCAAGCTATCTAAATTAAATGAGAAATATGAATCAGTTTCTAAGAACTTTGTTCCAGGAGAAACAAGTCAAGTGAAAAAGGACAAGAGAGTCAATGTAGGGCATCTGTCAATCAAGCAATTAAATGACAGATTGGAGAAACATAATCTAAAATGAAAAAAATAGGAATGGAAAAGTAGGAATTAACAAACATAACAACTACACACCTGATAAATATGCACCTAGAAAAATCTGTGTGAAGTGTGGTAGTGTTAATCATTTGTTTGTCAATTGCAAACTTGCTATGTCTGCTCCCATGTCTGTACCTCATTCATTTCCTAGTATGCTTACAATGCATGTGAATGTTATACTTGCACATAATTTGAATGCACAGTTTGATAATATGCCATTTGCACAAAATCCTTATTATGCTGCATTTAGCGTGCCACAAATGCCATTTAACATGCCTTACTGGAATAATATGTTGGCACAAAATATGCCTCTCCATGTTAATCAGCCTGTGCATGATAATTCTATAATGATGAATGGCTTCAGAGGTCCCACTCAAATGACTAAGGATAAATCTCAGATACCTAAGTCAAATAAGGAAGGGTCTAAGAAACCTAAGAAAAGGGCTAACAAAACAGGACCCAAGGAAACTTGGGTACCAAAAACAATTTGATTTGATTTTGTTGTGTGCAGGGAAACAGAAAGAATTTTTGGTATTTGGATAGTGGGTGCTCAAGGCACATGACTGGAGATTCTACCCTGCTCACTGAGTTCAAGGAGAGAGTTGGCCCAAGTATCACTTTTGGAGATGACTGCAAGGGTTATACTGTGGGATATGGCTTGATTTTAAAGGATAATGTCATCATTGATGAAGTTTCCCTAGTGGATGGACTCAAGCACAATTTGTTGAGTATCAGCCAGCTTTGTGATAAGGGCAACTCAGTAACATTCAATTCTGAAGCCTGTGTTATGACCAACAAGAAAAGCACCAAAGTGGTTCTCACTGGAGTGAGAAATGGAAATGTGTATCTAGCTGATTTCAACTCATCAAATGCAGAATCTGTTACTTTCCTATTTAGCACGACAAGTCAAGATGAAAGTTGGCTATGGCACAAGAAGCTGTCCAACCTTAACTTCAAGACTATGAATGAGCTAGTCAGGAAAGATTTGGTAAGGGGCATTTCACAAATGGAATTCTCAAAGGATGGATTGTATGATGCCTGTCAGAAAGGAAAGCAGATCAAAACATCATTCAGAAAGAAGCTTGATTCAACAATTGAAGAACCTTTACAACTGCTACACATGGATTTATTTGGACCAGTCAATGTATTGTCCATCTCAAAGAAAAGATACTGCCTAGTAATTGTGGATGATTTCTCAAAGTTCTCTTGGACATATTTTCTCAAATACAAAGATGAAGCTAGTGAAATCATCATTAATCACATAAGGCAAGTCAACAATCACCCTGATTTTAAAGTAAGAAGAATCAGGAGTGACAATGGAACTGAGTTCAATAATTCTGTGATGAGATTATTTTATGAAGAGAACGGGATCATGCATGAGTTTTCAGCAACAAGAACTCCTCAACAAAATGGAGTGGTGGAAAAGAAGAATAGATCTCTTATTGATGATGCAAGAACAATGTTAGAAGAATCAAAGTTACCAACATATTTTTGGCAAGAGCTGTAAATACTGCATGTTACACTCAAAATGTTTCTTTGGTTAATCAAGCAAAATGCATGACACACTATCAATTGTTCAAGAATAGGAAGCCAACATTAAATTTTCTTCATATATTTGGCTGTAAATGCTATATCTTAAGGAATCAAACTGATCAACATGGAAAGTTTGATGGCAAAGCTGATGATGGAATTTTTGTTGGATATGCAGTTGGAAAAGCATACAGAGTCTATAATCTCAGAACCAATATTGTTATGGAATCTGTACATGTTGTGTTTGATGATAAAAGATTGAAGGACTGCAAGATGAAGATTTCCATGAAAGCCTCAAATTTGATAATATTGAGATGATTTGTGATGACAGTGATGATGAAAGTGATAAAGAAATCATATCTAAAGATAATGCAGAAAAATCTACCACTAATGAAGCACATAACACAACATCCATCGAAAGACCAATTACATCATCCGTCGAAAGACAAAGATTAACACTCGTCGATCCATCAATAGGAGTTGAAAGCCAATACAGATCACAAGCAGAAATAACCCCAACTTCAAGTCAAAGATCCACACACTCAGGGGGAGTTTCTTTTAATCAAAACTCAGTCACACATCAAGAAAACTATGAGGCCTCTTCATCTAGAGCTAATCTACCACAACAGAGAAACTGGACTAGAGATCAACCTTTTGATCTAATTATTGGTGATGCATCTTCAAGAGTGCAGATAAGAAAAACAACGCAAAAAGAATGTCTGTATAGCAGCTTCCTATCTTAGGATGAACCTAAAAAGGTAGAAGAATCTCTGTTGGATCCTGATTAGGTTTTAGCTATGCAGGAGGAGCTAAACCAATTTGAAAGAAATAAAGTTGGGAAGCTGGTACCCAGGCCTAAAGGAAAGAATCCTATTGACACCAAGTGGGTATTCAGAAACAAGATGGATGAAAATGGCATAGTAGTCAGGAGCAAAGCTAGATTGGTTGCTAAGGGCTATTGTCAACAAGAGGGAATAGATTTTGATGAAACTTTTGCTCCTGTTGCAAGACTTGAAGCCACCATAATTTTCTTAGCCTATGCAGCCCATACCAATTTCAAGGTCTATCAAACGGATGTGAAGAGTGCCTTTCTGAATGGAGATTTGGAGGCGGAAGTCTATGTCAGTCAGCATTCTGGTTTTGAATATCTAAATTTTCCAGAATAAGTCGACTATCTTTTGAAGGCACTTTATGGAGTGAAGCAAACACCTAGAGTTTGCTATGATACGTTGTCAAAGTTCCTCTTAGAAAATCATTTCACAAGAGGTACTGTTGATAAAACTTTATTCTATAGAAATGTTAATGACTCTAGTATACTTGTTCAAATTTATGTAGATGATATTATATTTGGCTCTACAGATGAAAAACTTTGCAAAAAGTTTTCCAAATTGATGCAAAGTAAATATGAAATGAGCATGATGTTAGGCACAAAACACGCGCTAATAATTCATGCAAGTATATGCGTTCGCAAGTAATATAGAATAAATTCTAGTTCGTTCCCACAGAGACTCAGACTAATTATGCTCAATTACACTTACTCACCAATGTATGATTACTTCTCAATGTCAACACAATAACACTTAGATTTGATTAACTAATTATTAACTATAATTAACTACGAGAATTAAACACTTAATTGATACTTGAATTAGCAATATTAAACACACATGAGATCATAACTTCATTACTACTTCCTTCAATAGTTATTATTATTACCCTTAGCATGTAACGGTGATGATATTAATCGAACAACACAAAACTGATAAAATCCAACTTTCGTTGTACTAATACCATTCTACCAAACATCCATAATTAAGACAGAAGTTGAATATGCATCAATTATGTTGAGACCCTATATGTCTACAGAATTTGACAACATAACGATTTAAGCACAAGTTATTCCTTATGATTACAAAGGGCAAGTAAAATGGTTAGAGTTACCCACTAATCATTCATACACATACATGAACCTATGCTAGCATGGCAAGTTCTAAACCTCAAGATCCACCGTCGCTTCACAAGAGATTAACACCCTATCTTATATGTTCGCGACGCACATAAGACGAATAAGCGCAACCTATGCTAGATATCATACAATCATCACACACTAAGGTATTAAACAACTAACTAAAGAATTCCATAGTAAATCCGTTACGACCCCATGATCACGATTAGCCCATGATAGAACTCATCGTCATCATGGGTTCATATGAAAACATGATAATAACACACGAGATAAACTAAATAAAATACTTATTAAAACTAGAGTACGTCACAAGAGTAATAAGGTTCAAAGTAAAGAAAACTAGCATCCACTGATACAACGAATAAAAGAATCACAAGAAAACGTATGCTCCATCTTCTTCGTTGTGATGGGCTAAAACGATCTTCTTCCTTCTCTCTTTGCTCCTCGATTGATACCACGATTCATCACACATGAAACGTCTCTAAAAACTACTTATATAGAAGCCCCACAAGACCCAGCTATCTCAGAAGTCAGAAGTCCAACAGAAATAGAACTCTAAAAATCATTATTTAATTTTACGACCCTGAGCGGCTGCCCAACAATCCTGAGCGGGCGCCCAGCTTCCTGAGCGGCCGCCCAGCCAGGCTGAGCGGGCGCCCAACACCTTTCTGGAAAAATCTTTATTCTGCTCCCGTTTTCTGCTGCGTTCTGCTCCTAACTTCCCACTTGCAATGTCAAGCACATACCTAGGCTTATTCCTGCTGAAATCTCTCCACAAATGCAAGTAATACCCTGAAATGCACAAATACTAGAAAAACGCATCAAATACACAAAATACTTGATTTCATGACATCAATTCAAGCCATTATAAGACACTCTAAGTGGTATAAAATGCCAATTATCACACACCCAAACTTAAATCGATGCTTGTCCTTAAGCGTCACAGACTCAAAAACAAAACAAAAACATGCATGAATGCAATCTACATGAAATGCAGCGATCCCCCTCACAACGACTAAACCAACCAACTCATGACATCTCAACAAATGCAATCAGGCAAATAAAGATCAATTAAATCATGCAAACTAACATACAACTAGAAACGTGGTGTGTGCGGATGCTTAACAGATATGCTTCGAAATTAGATCAATTATCATAACTCGACTATCCTCAAGGCAATCACATGATTATACGAAGAATAAATTCTAGGCACAAAATGACTTATAACACTTCAAGATCACTGGAGCTTATTACAGAATCATGCTTCTTATTCAACACAACAACAAATGCTTATTTGACCGTGCAATGAGTGAGGTCCACAAAAGACTTATGCAATGGCATCTATTTAGCGAGCGTTAGGTTAGCGGATCCCAGACTATAAAAGCCTTAGGTCACTAGGCACAAAGTCCCCTAAGAACTTAATAACTCGAATACCACAAAGCCCACTCGTGATCAATTATGCATTAACTCTTTATTATTTTTTATATTTTTTTTTCTTCTTTTTTTCTATTTTTTTCTATTTTTTTCAAATTTCTGAGCAAGTGCTTTTCGCTCTATCTTGCTCAACCCTAGACTACTCGCATAAAAATACGAGCCGACTACTAGCCATTTGATGCCTAGCCACAATTAGCAATGAATTCCAATTTTTACTCCAATTTTTTCTTTTCATGCCTTTTATCATTAAGAACCTATTATAAATTCTAAGCATAATCAATAGATTAACCTTAAAAACCATCAAACCATGACAACAACCTAGTCATTAAGCATACTCTAAGACTTAGTGAAATTACAAGTGTTTCTAGCATGCATGTCAACCTACAAGACTCAACATCACTCTAACGCTATCACTACACTTGCATCAATATCACAAATCAATCGGTAAAGCAACGCAAAAGGGATCATGGTATATGCATGAGCTAAATGACATGATAAATAAAATTATAAAAAAACACTATATGGAAAAAATATGCAATTATATGAACTAAACTATCATGAATATGCAACTACATGACACACACATAAAAATATTCCTTAACTACCACCCCCAAACTTAAAATCTTCATTGTCCCCAGTGAAGGTAGTAGAAAGGAACACAGGGTATACCTACTCGAAGAAATCATCATCATCACCCTCAGATGGTGGAGTATCAGGAGGCTGATAAGCAGAGTCCTCACCAAAAACGGGCCACTGGATGTCAGCTCCAAGGCCTCTGAAAGCAGTCCCAAGTGTAAGGGTGAGCTCCTGAGCGAACCTACTCTGCGACTCATACATCGCATCCATCCTCCTCGACAGCCTCCTATACTGGGCATCAGCCATCCCAGCACCCTCCCGAGCTCTAGAAGATCCTGCTTCATCATGACCCGGCCTAGCCATGATAGCACCAGCTGCTGGACGTCCTCCTGGAAGACGATAACCCAACCCATGCTCCTCGGGCTCTCCACCCGTCCACTCCTGCATCACATTCAGAGTCGCTGAATCAATAAGAGCGGCCGACATCTGCAACTGCTCGTGAGAAGGACAATGAACTCTCACTGCTCGGCATAGCTTCGTGACAATAGATGCATAAGGGATGTTCATGTGCTTCGCTCCCCTCAAAAACTTCAAAATCCCTTGGTAGATGAACTCACCAAGGTCCACATAATACTCCTCATTCAAAATACCCCATAACAACCTTGCTCGCTCAATAGGTAACCTCATGTGAATGTGAAGTAGGCAGAATATTAGCACAAATAAAGGCATTCCATGCACGGGTATACCTATTCATCGCAATCGCCGGACAAGAACGATACTCGTTAGTTCCAGTCTTGAACTTCCAAATCGTGGCCGGCTGACAGAGAGTAACACAAATCAAATCCAAATCAAAGTCCCCGGGGGTCTTCTCATTCCAATTCTCCTCCGTGGGCTTCCGCGGTCGCTGTCCAATCACACGATGAATCACCGCGGCCTGATAATCAACTGTAAGCCCACGAACAACAGTAAACCCATTCTTTTCAGCCTTTGCATTCGCATAAAACTCGTGAATCACGCTCATCGGAACCACCTCCGGCGACTCACAAAAAGAAATCCTCCCCTTTTCAGCAATCATCGGCAACAACTCACCATCCCTCCCCGATGGTAAAAATCCCCTCTCCTTCAAAATCGGCTTAGCCAGAAGGCTAATATACTCTTTCTCCACAGCCCTATCAAACAAATGAGGTCTCGCAGCAGTTCCCCTCGAAGAATCAGCAGTAGGAACGGTGCTGCTGCTATCAATAGTTTGGGATCTCTTGGGTGCCATTAAAACTGAGAAAAAGTGTTTAAGAGTTGTGTTTTGAGTGTAGGAGAGAGTTTTAAAGTTGAAAGTATGTGGGAGTGTATATGGAGGAGTTGTATGTATATATAGGGTAGGAATTAGGGTTAAAAATTGAGTAGGAATGGGGTTGTGAGGAAAAAACGTGGGTTACGGGAAAAGAAATCTTGGGTTGTATTTTTATTTTTGAATTTTTCTGATTTTTTAGATGGCAATTTTTTTTTCCAACAGTCGGGGGCTGAGCGGCCGCTCAGCAAATCTGCGCGGGCGCCCAGCAAAGCTGAGCGGGCGCCCAGATGGTTTCTGGAAAATACTTTTTTCTTGCCCAATTTTTCTGACTTTTTTGTGGTTTTGGATAGGTTACTAACTTCTAAGGGTTCCTATAGTCACAAATCTTGGGTTGCCTCCCAAGAAGCGCTTCTTTTACGTCATTAGCTTGACGTAGAGTACCTTGATCAAGTTGACAATAAAACGACACTAACCACTTCTCGGTTTGCTGTGTCCCCGTAGTAATGCTTCAATCGCTGACCATTAACCTTGAATACTTGGCCCGGATCATTCTCAAAAATCTCCACCGCTCTATGTGGAAACACAATAAAAGGTCCAGACCACCTTGATTTCAACTTTCCAGGAAAAAGTCGGAGACAAGAGTTGAATAAAAGAACTTGCTGCCCCGGCACAAATGACTTAGGATATAGCTTCCTGTCGTGCCACCTTTTCACTTTTTCCTTGTACATTTTTGTTGTTCTCGTACGCTTGGAGTCGAAATTCATCAAGTTCATTTAACTGAAGCATTCGCTTCTTCCCAGCTGCATCTAGATCAAGGTTTAACTTCTTCAACGCCCATAAGCCTTATGTTCAAGCTCCGCAGGTAAATGATATCCCTTACCATAAACAAGTTGAAACGGGGACATCCCAAGTGGAGTCTTGTATGCTGTTCTATAAGACCAAACAGCTTCATCGAGCTTTAAAGACCAATCCTTCCTTGACGGACAAACAACTTTCTCTAAAATACGCTTGATCTCTCTATTAGACACTTCAGCTTGACCATTCGTTTGCGGATTATAGGCAGTAGCAACACGATGATTAACATTGTAGCACTGCATCATAAAAATGAACTTACGGTTGCAGAAATGCGACCCTTCATCACTTATGATTACTCGTGGCGTTCCAAACCTTGTGAAAATCTGCTTATGAAGAAAATTCAATACTACCTTCGCATCATTTGTCGGTAGAGCCTTGACTTCTACCCATTTTGAGACATAATCGACTGCCATCAAGATGTACTGATTATTACAGGACGAGACAAATGGTACCATGAAATTGATTCCCCAAACATCAAAGACCTCGACTTCCAGCATCACATTTAATGACATCTCATTCTTCCTCATAAGATTCCCCACTCTTTGGAAATGATCACACCTTAAAACAAACTGATGTGCATCCTTAAACAAAGTAGGCCAGAAAAACCCCGCTTGCAAAATACGAGCTGCTGTCTTATTACCACCATAATGTCCACCATAAACTGTGGAATGGCAGTCTCGTAATATCCCCTCTGTCTCACAGAATGGGATACATCTCCTGATGATCTGGTCAGCTCCTTGTCTAAACAAATACGGTTCATCCCATATGTACCACTTCACCTCATGCAGAAACTTCTTCTTTTGAGCTGCATTCATATTAGGAGGCATTATATTGCTGACAAGATAGTTCACAATATCTGCGAACCATGGCTCTTCCTCCTGAACTGCGAACAACTGCTCATCTGGAAAAGATTCGTTGATCAATGTCTTATCATAAGAAGTAGAATCGGGATTCTCCAATCTAGAAAGATGGCCAGCTACTTGATTCTCAGTACCTTTTCGATCCTTGATCTCTAACTCAAATTCCTGAAGCAAGAGCACCCAACGAATAAGTCTGGGCTTCGAATCCTTCTTTGAGACCAAATAGCGAATGACAGCATGATCAGTGAATACTGTCACCTTTGTCCCAAGCAGATAAGTTCAAAATTTTTTGAAACCAAAGACTATAGCCAAGAGCTCCTTCTCAGTAGTGGTGTAGTTCATTTGAGCTCCATGTAGAGTCTTACTAGCATAGTAGACCAAATGAAAAAGATTATTCTTACGCTGCCCAAGAACTGCTCCCACCGCATAATCACTCACATCACATATCATCTCAAAAGGCTCTGTCCAATCAGGTGCCGTAATAACTGGTGCAGTTATCAAACTCTTCTTGAGAGTCTCGAATGCCGCCAAGCATTCATCATCAAATTTGAAAGGCACATCTTTCTCAAGCAAGTTGTACAACGGCTTAGATATCTTCGAGAAGTCCTTAATGAAACGCCTATAAAAACCCGCATGACCAAGAAAACTACGCATTCCTTTCACATAAATAGGTGGTGGAAGATTTTCAATGACTCCCACCTTGGCTTTGTCCACCTCAAGACCCTTGCTAGAGACCTTATGCCCAAGAATAATGCCTTTACGCACCATAAAGTGACATTTTTCCCAATTGAGCACCAAATTAGTTTCCACACACCTTTTGAGTACCGCACGAAGATTATTCAAACATTCATCATACGAATGTCCAAAGACGGAGAAGTCGTCCATGAACACTTCGACATTGTTTCCAATCATATCAGAGAATATAGCCATCATACATCTCTGAAAAGTGGTCGGTGCACCACATAAGCCAAACAATACTCTACGAAAAGCAAACGTGCCAAATGGACAAGTGAAGGTAGCCATTCCTTTTCTTGATCCTCTGGTGCAATGCAAATCTGATTATACCCCGAATAGCCATCCAGAAGAAAATAATACTCATGACCGGCCAACCTGTCAAGCATCTGATCAATAAATGGAAGAGGGAAGTGATCCTTTCTCGTGGCCTTGTTCAATTTTCTGTAATCCATGCATACCCTCCATCCTGTGACTGTTTGAGTGGGGATGAGCTCGTTCTTCTCATTTGCTACCACAGTGATACCTCCTTTCTTAGGTACACATTGCACGGGGCTCACCCAAGAACTATCAAAAATAGGATATATGATTCCTGCATCTAGCCACTTTAGAATTTCTTTCTTCACCACTTCTTTTATGATAGGATTAAGTCGTCGCTGTTGCTCAACAGTCGGCTTACTACCTTCCTCTAGCAGAATTTTTTGCATGCAATACGAAGGGTTGATCCCTTTGATATCTGCTATAGTCCATCCGATAGCCGATTTGAATTCTCTCAAGATCCTCAAGAGCTTGTCCTCCTCACTACCTGAAAGGTCTGATGCAATAATAATAGGTAAAGTAGATGCATCACCTAAAAAAGCATACCTCAAGTGTTCAGGAAATGGTTTAAGCTCCAAAGTAGGTGCTTCCTCAATAGATGGTTTGAGCTTTCCTTCAGCATTCTTGAGATCAGAAGTACCAAGAGATTCAAATGGCATGTCTAGCTTTCGCCTCCAAGGAGAAGCATTTAGATATTGTAGTTGCTCATTGCCATCTTCATTGTCACTGTCAAAGTCCCCCACCAAGGCTTTCTCTAAGGCATCAGACATTAGCATATGATCAAGTTCTGAAGTTACCGCAGAATCAATCAAATCCACCTTTAAGCACTTCTTGTCTTCTGTAGGGAATTTCATCACCTTGAATACATTGAATGTCACATCCTGATCCTGCACCCTCATAGTAAGTTCACCTTTCTGCACATCTATCAAGGTACGACCTGTAGCCAAGAAAGGTCTTCCCAATATTATGGGAATCTTCTTATCTTCCTCGAAATCCAAAATGACAAAGTCTGCAGGGAAGAAGAGCTTATCCACCTTTACTAACACGTCCTCCACTATGCCTTGTGGGTATATAATAGAACAATCAGCCAATTGTAGAGACATGTAGGTGGGCTTTGGATCAGGCAAATTCAACTTTTTGAAGATCGACAATGGCATCGGATTGATGCCTACTCCCAAATCGCACAGGCATTTGTCAAAAGACAACTTGCCAATGGTGCAAGGAATGGTGAAGCTACCTGGATCTTTAAGCTTTGGAGGTAATTTTTGTGGCAGCACAACACTACACTCTTCCGTTAGAGCAACGGTCTCAAGGTCATCTAGTTTCACCTTCCTTGAAAGAATACTCTTCATGAATTTTGCATAACTAGGCATTTACTCCAGAGCCTTAGCGAAAGGTATATTGATGTGAAGTTTCTTGAACACCTCCAGAAACTTACCGAACTGCTTATCCAGCTTTTGTTGTTGCAATCTCTTAAGGAAAGGTGGTGGAGGATAGAGATGTTTCTCCCCTGTATTACCCTCAGGCAGAGTGTGTTCAACAGTAGTCTTCCTTAGTTCTGCCGCTTTCTCCTTTTGCTTCTCTTCTTCATCGACAACTTCAACTTCTCCGTCTTTTGCTTTTTCAGCATCAACAACTTTTCCAGACCTTAAGGTAATAGCTTTGACTTGCTCTTCAGCTTCCTTCCTGCCTGGCACTTCAGTATCGCTGGGAAGTATGCCAGGTTGACGGTTGAAGACTACATTGGCTATTTGACCGATTTGATTTTCCAAGGTCTTGATAGAAATAGCCTGACTTTTGCACAACAACTTGAGTTCCTCGAAATCAGCACAAGAAGGTGGGGAAGCACCTCCTTGTTGAGGATATGATTGCCTTTGAGCATAATGCTGTGGTTGCTGGAATCCAGGTGGATTAAACTGTTTACTTACGCCTTGCTGATATGGTTGCTGAATAGCATTCTTAGTATTGCTCTAGCTGAAATTGGGATGATTTATGTTGTTAGGATGATAGTGTTGGATTTTTAACGCAGCGGGGTCATGGAAAAACACTTTTACACATACAAAATCCAAATAAAAGCATATAAATCGTGAATAAAAATTCGAGGGATCGAATCTAACCTTTAAATAATAATTCGGAGACAACGATCAGAGATCCTTAGCAGTTGCTCCTCAAGTGTGAAGCACTCCACCGGTATCCACCAAGAAAACGATGTTAAGGAGGAGGAAGGAGGTGGAGAGAATTGGGTTTTCCAAACTTTTTGGGTTTTGTGTTTGATGTGGGTTCCAATAAAAATAGGGTCTATAATAGTGTATTTATAGGCAAAATTTTCAGCAGAAATTTTCCCATAAATATTATTATTATTATCCCATTTATTATTCTCATTAATAATTAAAACACCTTTTAATCATTAATCCTTTTTCTAAACACTTTAGAAATAATTCTCTCTCTTGATTTAATTTCCAAAAATTAAATCCTTAATTAATAATATTAAGAACTTTTCTTAATTAATTTATAATCAATTAAATCTCATTTAATCAATTATTAAATTTGCCAATTAATTATTTATTTCACAAATAAATAATTATTAGCCATTATTAATTAATTCCTCCACCATTAAATCATTCTCTTTTTATGGTGTGACCCTGTAGGTTCAATATTAAGCCAGTAGTAGAAATAAATAATAATAAAACTATTTTATCATTATTTATATAAATTCTCTAATTTATTAAATATGATTAATTAATTAATCACATTTATTCTACATCGTGAGGGATACTTCTCAGCATATCGCGACTATCCGGATAATATGAATTCACTGCTTAGAATACCAAGAACCTATTCAGTGAATAGTTACCGTACAATAAACTCCTTCTACCCTACAATGTCCCGATTAAATACAAGGCATGGATCTCGTGTAAAGCCTATCTAATTCAATCACTTGCTTACCATTTACTATGCGTAGTTCTATGCAAATTAGAAACTCCTTTCTAATTTCATTTACTCTGGCCAGAGATTCCTGAACTAGCATAAGTGGATCAGCCTTGAACATTCGCTTCCTTTACTGGAAGGGGTAGATCCTTTATTGATCATACACTATCTTCGTGTACAAATTCCTATACCCAGAAGAGCCCTAATAATTGTCCCTGGAGACTAAGAACTAAACCAAAGCATAGTTCAGTGTACACAAGATGACTATGATGACCTCAAGTCTAAGGATACTTGTACAACTATCACTAAGCGAACAACTGCTGACACGTGAGTGAGCTCCATCAGTTGTTCAGCTGGGCGAGTCATGTTCAGTGAACTTATTCCATAATAAGCACCTACATACTAGCTATAGTGTCATCACACAAATGTCTATGAGAACAGACATCCTTCATAATGAAGCAAGCATAGTATGTACCGATCTTTGCGGATTATTAATTACCAGTTAGTAATCCTATGACCAGGAACTATTTAAGTTTAGAGTTATCATCTTTTTAGGTCTCACTATTATGATCTCATCATAATCCATAAAAAGCTTTACTCTAAACTATGGTATATCTTATTTAAACACTTAAATAGATAAAGCCCGTAATAAAAACAAAACAAGTCTTTATTAATAATAATGAAATCAAAACAGATTACATAAAAGTTATTCCTAAATCCTAATACATGATTGGACTTAGGACATATTCCTTTCAATCTCCCACTTGTACTAAAGCCAATCACTCCGGTATCTAATACCCATCTTGTCTTCATGACGATCAAAGTGACTTTCATAAAGTAGCTTTGTGAGTGGGTCTGCTATGTTGTTATGTGTGTCAACTCTAATTCAATACAATACAAGAAATGTTATCGCGCTCCCACTAACCCTTTTGTAGACGCATGGTTCATCTGCGTTTTTGATAAAATCAAACTCTTTGATTGTCTCATCAAAACGAATGTTCCATCTTTCGAGAAGCTTGCTTTAAACCACATATGGTTCGCAGCAGCTTACACACTAGGTTTTCATTTCCCTTGGAAAGAAAACCATCTGGCCATCTGCCAGATTTCATAGTCGTAGTAAGCAGCATTCGCAAGCAAAATCCGAACTGATTTTAACAGGGCTACAGGTAAAAAGTTTCATCAAAGTCAATCCATTGCCTTTGTTTGAATCCTTTTGCCACAAGCCTGGCCTTATAGGTCTCCACCTGGCCATCTGCTATAATCTATCTTTTGTATACCGTATACATAGATTCCATTCTGGATTTCATGGCACTATGCCATTTCTCTGAGTCAACACTACTCATAGCCTCATTATAGGTCACAGGGTCGTCATTATCAATGATCGACAACTCATTGTCATTCTCAATGACAAGGCCATAATACCTCTCAGGTTGGCGAGACACTCTCCCTGATCTATGAATGGGCTGTTCCACAAAAGGTTGTTCAGTCAGAACAGGTGTTTCCACTTGAACCGTAGTAGTTTGTGCTTCTTGAACTTCATCAAGTTCAATTTTGCTCCCACTGTTTCCTTCAAGGATAAACTCCTTTTCCAAGAAGGTAGCTTGTCTGGATACAAACACCCGATGATCGGTGTAAAAGTAATACCCTAAAGTCTCTTTAGGATATCCCACAAAACTATATTTTACGGATCGATATTCCAGCTTATCTGGGTCAACTTACTTGACATAAGCTGGACATCCCCAAATCTTAATGTGTTTAAGACTCGGTTTCCTTTCTTTCCATATCTCATACGAAGTTTGAGGAACAGATTTTGGAAGGCACCTTATTCAGTAAATATGCTGAGGTTTCCAATGCATAACCCCATAGGAATACTGGAAGATTTGCATAGCTCATCATGGACCGAACTATGTCTAACAAAGTTCGATTTCTCCTTTCAGATACCAATCTGGAGGAGTCCACTGGGAGACTATACCATTTACTTTGAGATAATCCAGAAACTCTCTGTTCAAGTATTCACCACCTCGATCTAATCGAGGAGTTATAATACTATGTTTGGTTGTTTCTCCACTTCATACTTATATTCTTTGAACTTTTCAAAGGCCTCAGACTTGTGTTCCATCAAACACATATCCGAATCTAGATCTATCATCTATGAGAGTAATGAAGTATGAAAATCCACCCATGGCTTGCGTAGACATTGGTCCACATACATCTGTGTGTACCATTCCTAGCAAATTTGCAGCCCTATCTCCATGTCTACTAAATGGAGACTGCAATGCCACTATAAAGTGAGATTTTCATCATCCTTTTTCTTTTATTAGTTTGTTCAATCTGAAATAAATTATGTCACATACAGACAGACCATTATTTAAAGCACCACGTCCATAAAGAATATTATCTCTAAGAATAGAACATTCATTATTCTCAATAATAAATGAAAATCCATCCAAGTCTAACATGGGAATAATATTCCTCACAATCGAGGGAACAAAATAACAATTATTTAAAACAATAGTCTTGCCCGTAGGCATATGTAAATGAAATGATTCTACATCTTCAGCAGCAACTCTTGCTCCATTTCCCATCAGTAGAATCACCTCCTCTTCCTCAAGAGTCCTACTTCTCCTTGGTCCCTGCAACAAATTGCAGATTTGAGAACCACATGCGGTATCTAATACCCAAGTAGAAATGACATATTCACTTCTATCATGAACATACCTGAATCAGAAGCGGTAGTCTCACTACCCTTCTTCCTCAATTCTACAAGGTAAACCTTGCAGTTCCTCTTCCAGTGCCCCACCTTGTTACAGTGAAAGCAAACAACTTTGCTCTCGGGGTCTTCAGCTTTTGGTGGAACCGGCGTTTTCTCACCTACTTTCTTCTTCTTGGAAGAGTTCCTCTTCCTTTTCTTAGGATTGGAACCTTCACCAATTAGAAGAACCGAACTCTTCTTAGGGGGAAAATTCGATTCCGCAGTCTTCAACATGTTGTGGAGTTCAGGCAGGCTGACATCCAACTTATTCATGTGAAAGTTCACAACAAACTGCGAGAACGAACTCGGAAGCGATTGCAAGACCAGGTCTTGGCTCAGCTCCCCATCCATGACAAAACCAAGTTATCCAAGACGTTTAATCGAATTGATCATCTTAAGTACATGGTCATTCACAGATGATCCCTCAGACATCCTACAACCGAACAGCTCCTTCGATATCTCATATCGAGCTGTCCTCCCCGTCACATCATACAACTCTTGTAGATGCATGAGGATAGTGTGAGCATCCATATGCTCATGTTACTTCTGTAGCTCAATGTTCATGGAAGCTAGCATGATGCATTGAGCAACATTTGAATCATATATCCACCTACGATACACAACATGTTCATCATTATGTGCATCACTAGCAGGTTCAGTAGGCTTAGGTGAGTCAATCACGTATTCCAGCCTCTCAATCCTGAGAACAATTCTCAAGTTTCGAAGCCAGTCAGTATAATTAGGACCAATCAATTTGTGAGCATCTAGTATGCTCCTGAGTGATAGTGCAGAAGACATAACGTACAAAGTAAATCTGTAAATGATAAACACATAACATCACTCAGCAAATATTCGATTTCATTTCAAAACACTATATGAATCGGGTCTTTATTCATAAGTGGCTCCCACTAGTTTTCCTAATTTATTCAACCCCCTACATGAAAAATTAAGCATTCATAATGCTAGTGGGAATAGGGATCCTACATTCCATTACACAACCCCGGCTGTGACACGAAACGCCATGTAATGTTCAATAGGCAGACAACTCTTGTCAATTACATCTAATGTTATTCCCTAATCAAACTTTAGCCTCTTAAATAATTGAGTCACGGCTGTGGCACGACAAACTCAATATTCTAAGTCAAGTCAAACCCAACATTCCGTACAATTGAATCAGTCCCCAAAGGCCCACGGCTGTGGCACGTAACGACCTTTAGATTCTTATTCAATGTACACATCTCTATGTAATAGACAAGTATTTCTTATTTCGAAATCAAAGCCCTCGGTTGTGGCACGAAACGACAATGATTCAAAAATAAGAACTACTTTCTACCATGTTGGAAGGCTATGACCGACACAAGCCCGTTGTATCATTGGCCAATTACTACTTGATATTATTTAATTTTAGAGGGGTTATATTACGTTACAATCATAATCATATTATAAAGAAATTCTTCCTTTTAAATTAAATATTTCAAATCAATAATCAATAATCAGATGATTCCCAGATCGGGTGGAGCATTGTCAAGAGGCGTCACTTAATAACCTTTTCTTACAGATAGAAATCTGTTGTTGACAGAATCATCCTTTCTCTCATATCGAAAATTCATATTCAATTACGTGTTTCATAAACACAAGAATCTCATGATTGTATTCATAATATTATTATTAAGGTTATGAAACAATTTCACTATACTAGGTTGTCTAACAAACGCCTTATGTTTAATTAAGTTCACCTAAATCTATCATCGCATGATAAACTAAGCATATATCACATATATCAACATGAATAAATATCAAGGTAGGCATGTTACATTATCTAGCACATTAGTCTAAGCATTATACATCTCTATGTATCACATGAAGCATTTAAAATCAATTCAAACGATCAAAAACAGCTTTAAAAAACTTCATGGTATATAAACAGTTCAAAACATTTATATAAACTAAAATTGATCACTCCATTAGATCCATCTCGAAAAAACGAATCCAACGGTATATTGCACGCCTAAAACAGAGTTACGAAACTCCCAGAAAATCAATTTTAAAATCAACAGACGGGCTGTAACGCATTACAGGAACGCGTTACATGACCTGTAACGCATTCCGGTGATGCGTTACACCCCTTTTCAGCCATTAAAGGGTGTAACGCATTCCATGAATGCGCCACAGGTGTGTAACGCATTCCCGGAATGCGTTACACCCCTATAATTTTTTTTTTTTTAGTTTTCAGCAGCCGACTTCTTTTTCCTTCTCGATCAGCGTGCTTGTTAGACTGTTCTTGTTTTGTGCAGCAGCAGTAGTACAGCAACAGCAGACAACATACAGCAGTGCAGATACATAATATATACATACAAACAATTCATATATATATATATAATTATTTAATTACGAAATTAATTGATACAACTTCAAAAATTCATAATAAAAAATCTATACATCATAAAATTATGAAAAAAATACCCAGACGATCTACAACACTTGTAGAACCCAGATCAACATTAAAAATTATTCTGAGAAACGATTTCTCATCAGGCAAAATTAATCCATGATATAACTTGTAAAAATCATAATAAATTCATACAAGCACATAAAATTCTGAAATTTTTACCACAGATCTATATGCATACAACCTATGCTCTGATACCATTGTTGGATTTTTAACGCAGCGGGGTCATGACAAAACACTTTTACACATACAAAATCCAAATAAAAGCATATAAATCGTGAATAAAAATTCGAGGGATCGAATCTAACCTTTAAATAATAATTCGGAGACAACGATCAGAGATCCTTAGCAGTTGCTCCTCAAGTGTGAAGCACTCCACCGGTATCCACCAAGAAAACGATGCTAAGGAGGAGGAAGGAGGTGGAGAGAATTGGGTTTTCCAAACTTTCTGGGTTTTGTGTTTGATATGGGTTCCAATAAAAATAGGGTCTATAATAGTGTATTTATAGGCAAAATTTTCAGCTAAAATTTTCCCATAAATATTATTATTATTATCCCATTTATTATTCTCATTAATAATTAAAATACCTTTTAATCATTAATCCTTTTTCTAAACACTTTAGAAATAATTCTCTCTCTTGATTTAATTTCCAAAAATTAAATCCTTAATTAATAATATTAAGAACTTTTCTTAATTAATTTATAATCAATTAAATCTCATTTAATCAATTATTAAATTTGCCAATTAATTATTTATTTCACAAATAAATAATTATTAGCCATTATTAATTAATTCCTCCACCATTAAATCATTCTCTTTTTATGGTGTGACCCTGTAGGTTCAATATTAAGCTGGTAGTAGAAATAAATTATAATAAAACTATTTTATCATTATTTATATAAATTCTCTAATTTATTAAATATGATTAATTAATTAATCACATTTATTCTACATCGTGAGGGATACTTCTCAGCATATCGCGACTATCCGGATAATATGAATTCACTGCTTAGAATACCAAGAACCTATTCAGTGAATAGTTACCGTACAATAAACTCCTTCTACCCTACAATGTCCCGATTAAATACAAGGCATGGATCTCGTGTCAAGCCTATCTAATTCAATCACTTGCTTACCATTTACTATGCGTAGTTTTATGCAAATTAAAAACTCCTTTCTAATTTCATTTACTCTGGCCAGAGATTCCTGAACTAGCATAAGTGGATCAGCCTTGAACATTCGCTTCCTTCACTGGAAGGGGTAGATCCTTTATTCATCATACACTATCTTCGTGTACAAATTCCTATACCCAGAAGAGCTCTAATAATTGTCCCTGGAGACTAAGAACTAAATCAAAGCATAGTTCAGTGTATACAAGATGACTATGATGACCTCAAGTCTAAGGATACCTGTACAACTATCACTAAGCGAACAACTGCTGACACGTGAGTGAACTCCATCAGTTGTTCAGCTGGGCGAGTCATGTTCAGTGAACTTATTCCATAATAAGCACCTACATACTAGCTATAGTGTCACTACACAAATGTCTATGAGAACAGACATCCTTCATAATAAAGCAAGCATAGTATGTACCGATCTTTACGGATTATTAATTACCAGTTAGTAATCCTATGACCAGGAACTATTTAAGTTTAGAGTTATCATCTTTTTAGGTCTCACTATTATGATCTCATCATAATCCATAAAAAGCTTTACTCTAAACTATGGTATATCTTATTTAAACACTTAAATAGATAAAGCCCGTAATAAAAACAAAACAAGTCTTTATTAATATCAATGAAATCAAAACAGATTACATAAAAGTTATTCCTAAATCCTAATACATGATTGGACTTAGGACATATTCCTTTCAGATAGGTAGCTGGCACAGACTGCTGCGGTCGCTGATAATTGTTCACATACTGAACAGATTCATTAATAAGAGAACACTGATCCGTAGTATGAGAACTTGCACAAAGCTCATAGACCATAGCTATCTGATTGACTCCATAGGTGGCTAAAGAATCGACCTTCAAAGACAGCGCTTGGAGCTACGCTACAATAGTTGTAGCTGCATCAACTTGTAGAATACCTGCTACCTTCCCAGGCATCATCCTTTGAGTTGGGTTTTGATGCTCATTTGCAGCCATAGTTTCAATAAGATTATAAGCCTCAGTATAGCTTTTGGCCCACAAAGCGCCTCCAGCTACTCTATCGAGCATGGGCCGAGATTGGACCCCCAAACCATTATAGAAACCAGTGATTACCATCCAGTTAGGCATACCATGATGTGGACACTTTCTCAACATCTCCTTGTAGCGCTCCCAAGCTTCGCACATAGATTCTATTGGTTGCTGCGCAAACTGAGTAATAACACTCCTAATAGCCGCAGTCTTCGCCATTGGATAGAACTTCACCAGAAACTTTTGTGCAAGATCTTGCCAAGTAGTGATGGACCCAGCTGGTTCAGAATGTAACCAGTCCTTAGCTTTATCCCTCAGAGAGAATGGGAAAAGCCTCAGCTTGATAGCCTCATCAGTCACACCATTATATTTGAAAGTACTAAAGATCTCGACAAAATTTCTGATGTGCATGTTGGGGTCTTCAGTCGCAGCACCTCCGAAAGAAACAGAATTCTGCACCGTCTGAATAGTGCCCGGCTTGATTTCAAAAGTGTTAGCCTGAATAGCCGGATGAAGGATGCTTGACTGAATGTCATCAATTTTAGGCCGAGAAAAGTCCATAAGAGTTGGATCTGCCGGAACTATACGATCACCCATGATTATTGGTTCTTTCTGCTCACTCTCTTTATCCGAATCTTCAAAATCTATCTTCTCCGGAATATCAAGAATTGAGTCTGTCTCCTCAGCCGTATCTAAAGTCCTCTTGCGAGTACGAGAACGAGTTTGCATAAACGCTCGCTAAAGTACCTGAAAAACAACCGGAAACAATAAGTAACACGTCTTAATCAATGAGTCCTAACGACCACTGATGGTAAGTACATCAACTAAACAAATATTCCGAGTCCCCGGCAGCGGTGCCAAAAACTTGTTAGGCACTAAACACGCGCTAATAATTCACGCAAGTATATGCGTTCGCAAGTAATATAGAATAAATTCTATTTCATTCCCACAGAGACTCAGACTAATTATGCTCAATTACACTTACTCACCAATGTATGATTACTTCTCAATGTCAAGACAATAACACTTAGATTTGATTAACTAATTATTAACTATAATTAACTACAAGAATTAAACACTTAATTGATACTTGAATTAACCATATTAAACACACATGAGATCATAACTTCATTACTACTTCCTTCAATAGTTATTTTTATTACCCTTAGCATGTAACGATGATGATATTAATCGAACAACATAAAACTGATAAAAGCCAACTTTCGTTGTACTAATACCATTCTACCAAACATCCACAATTAAGATAGAAGTTGAATAGGCATCAATTATGTTGATACCCTATATGTCTACAGAATTTGACAACATAACGATTTAAGCACAAATTATTCCTTATGATTACACAGGGCAAGTAAAACGATTAGAGCTACACACTAATAATGCATACATATACATGAACCTATGCTAGCATGGCAAGTTCTAAACCTCAAATCCACCGTTGCTTCACAAGAAATTAACACCCTATCTTATATGTTTGTGACGCACATAAGACGAATAAACGCAACCTATGCTAGATATCATACAATCATCACACACTAAGGTATTAAACAACTAACTGAAGAATTCCATAGTAAATCCGTTACGACCCCATGATCACGATTAGCCCATGATAGAACTCATTGTCATCATGGGTTCATATGAAAACATGATAATAACACACGAGATAAACTAAATAAAATACTTATTAAAACTAGAGTACGTCACAAGAGTAATAAGGTTCAAAGTAAAGAAAACTAGCATCCACTGATACAACGAATAAAAGAATCACAAGAAAATGTATGCTTCCTCTTCTTCATTGCGATGTGCTAAAACGGTCTTCTTCCTGAGCGGCCGCCCAGCCAGGCTGAGCGGGCGCCCAGCAGCTTTCTGGAAAAATCTTTATTCTGCTCTCGTTTTCTGCTGCATTCTGCTCCTAACTTCCCACTTGCAATGCCAAACACATACCTAGGCTTATTCCGGATGAAATCTCTCCACAAATGCAAGTAATACCCTGAAATGCACAAACACTAGAAAAACGCATCAAATACACAAAATACTTGATTTTAAGACATCAATTCAAGCCATTATAAGATGTTCTAAGTGGTATAAAATGCCACTTATCACATGATGGGAGAACTAACTTACTTTCTTGGTTTACAACTTAAGCAAGTTAGTTATGGAATATTCATTAGTCAAACCAAATATATTTATGATCTTTGAAAAAAGTTTGACTTAATGGATTGCACATCTGCAAAAACTCCCATGGCAGCTGTAACTAAACTTGAACTAAACACTATTGAAAAATTTGTGGATATTTCAAGTTATAGAGGCTTGGTTGGCTCACTTTTATATTTAACAGCCAGTATGCCAGATATAATATTTGCTACCTATCTTTGTGCTAGATTTCAAGCTGATCCTAGAGAATCTCATTTAGTAGCTATTAAGAGAATTTTCAGATATCTCAAAGGAACTCCAAATCTTGGCATTTGGTATCCTAGAGATTCTGATTTTGATCTAACTGGTTATTCGGATGCAGATTATGCAGGTTGTAAAATTGATTGAAAAAGTACTACAGGAACCTGTCAATTCTAGGAAATAAGCTAGTATCCTGGTTCGGTAAAAAGCAAAATTTAGTCTCTACTTCTATAGCTGAGGCTGAATATATTGCTATTGGCAGTTGTTGTGCACATATTTTATAGATGAAAAATCAACTGTTGGACTATGGTCTACAGGTGAATAAGATTCCTATTTTCCGTGACAACACAAGTGCCATTACAATTACTGAAAATCCAGAAAACATTCAAGGACCAAGCACATTGACATAAAGTATTATTTCATTTGAGAACATGTCATGAATGGTACTGTGGAACTTCATTTTGTTCCAAGTGAGAAGCAACTTGCAGACATCTTTACCAAGCCACTTGATGAATCCACCTTTACTAGGTTGGTAAGTGAGTTAGGTATGCTTAATTACTCTTAATTTATTTTGATGTCTAAGTAAATTGAAATATAACCAGAGTAAAATTTGTTGCTTACTGTTAAAGATGAAATTTTGGCTAAGTCAGAATTTACATCTCGACGGATATTTATTATCCATTGAAAATGAACATCCATTGAATCTCATTATCCGTTAAGGTATCAAACATTACTCTGGGTACTTTAATCTTTATCCGTCGAATTGCACTCAATCTTAGCCGTTAATTATAAGCATTATCCGTCGAATTTACTTACAGCTTGTATGTATATTTCAACGGACAAATTTAGAATTTTGACAGTTTTCTTATGATTAAACGGCTATTTTGGGCTTATTTGATTGGTTACTTAATTTTCCTTTTTAATTTTTGACAGTTTATTTCTGAGTAAGTATAAAAGCTTATTTCATTTCTATTTTTACTTTTATCTTTATCAAGCAATTTCTCTAACTCTCTTCTTCTCCAAAATCAAATATTCCCTTTCTGCAACTAATTTCAATCACAGCAATGGCACCCGTAGTCAAAATCATGTCCTCAACTGGGTATGTTTATGAAAAGAACAACTTCGTGGCCTTTGTGAAAAAGCAAATTCCGGAATCTGAAGACTATCACAAAATGATGGACTTCATCCTGAACTGTAAACTGAGTTATGCCATGCTTGAGTATTGTAAGTCATATGTCATAGCCTATTTGTATATTCGAGGATTCAACTCAACTCAAATAAGAATGTAATAAGTAAATAGTGGATCTACCGTCAGAGAGATCTCGCAAAGTAATATCTATCAAAGGATTCAGAAATAAGGTTCATCTACAGACTTGAGGAGTTAATTCACTGGAAGAAGTTCAAGAAGTTGATCATGCCTCAGTGATATAAATCAAGATCGTGGATTTAATCAAGTGACAGAGATCTCGTCAGAGTATCATTAATTACAAGGATTTAATCTGAAGAAAATCAAAGTGTCAAAGTCAAGACATGGAGAAACGTCACGGAAGTTAGTCACTCATGAACCAGACAGTACATCGAGTGTCAACGTTGAAGTGGTGGAATTGATTCATAATTCTCAGTGATTTTCAGAAGATTTTCAGAAGAATGGATGCTGCTCAGGGTTAGTATTAATTCTCTATTAATTAATTATGTCATATAATTTAATTAAGAAAATAAATTATATCTGCAAAGATTAATTTATTGATTAATTAAATTAATTGATTAATTAATTCAGAATTAATTTTAGGAATTTTCAGAAGTTTAATTGGATTAAATTCAATCTTAAATCAGCAAGACAATTGAAAATGAACTAGCATGACAATCTGGATTGTCATACCGATTGTCATGCCAGTTCAAAAGATTGTTCTACCGATAGTCATGCTGGTTCAAACGATTGTCTTGCTAGCTCAAAAGGATAGTCTCACCGATTGTCATACAAGCTTAAAGGATTGTCATTCCAATTCAATTAATTCGGCTGTTGATAAATAGAAGCAGAAGTCATTCAACTCAATGATCTCAATCATACAGAACACATTCAAGAACAAAGAAAAGAAAGCAGCCGCCTTGAAACATTTTATTTTCTTCTCTGCTTACATCAAGATCAAAATTCTAGTTTGTTAATGTTAAATCCAAACCACTAGAATTATTTATCTTGTTCTTGTGTAACAATCTAGCGGATCAAAATCCCTAGAACTTAATCTCAAATCGCGTTTAGCATTTGATTCTAATTATTGCAAAAATAGAAAAAGTTCATGTCGAATTTATTCTAGATTTGTGATAATTGATTTGAGATTAATACCTTGTAATCGATACAGTTGTTGTAACACCTTTCAAGTTTAATAATATTTTTATTTAACTTGAATTTTGTTTCACATTTTTTATTCCGCATTTATTCGATTATTTGGTACTGTTTGTATTCAACCCCCCTTCTACAAACACATTGGGACCTAACAATTGGTATCAGAGCCTTCTGATTAACGAACAAATCAAGATCCTAGACTTTTGTGATTTTTCAACTCCTTGAATTTTTATTTATTCAAAAATTCATAATGACTTCACATAAAGTTGGAACCGTTAAAATTCCACAATTTGATAAAGAGAATTATATCATGTGGAAGAAAAAGATGCTATTATTTTTACAAGTTGCAAATCCCAAATATTCAAACTTGTTAAAGAAGGGTATAAAAACTCCGATGGTTATTGAACCGGAGGTAATAATAGATGGTGTGGTGACTACTAAAGCTAGAACCTATCCAAAAGAGCCCAAAGATTTTACTCCTGCTGAGAAGGAAGAAGCCTCCTTGGATGCCAGCCTTCAATTAATATTAATTGATTCCCTTGATCCCTTGATGAACAGACATGTGATGAACTGTAAAAATTCTAAACACATGTGGGAAACTATTGAGGTAATTAATGAAGGCACAGAGGAAGTTAGGAAGAACAAGTTGGAAATCCTAACCTCTGAATATGAACATTTCAAATCAAATCCAGGAGAAGGAATTACTGAAGTGTTTGAGAGGTACAATGCGTTGATCAACAACCTGAACATCAATGGAAAGTATTATTCAATCAGGGAGGTCAACAAAAAGTTCCTTTTAACACTGCCAGCTCATCTTGAACATAGAATCACTGCCATTAGAGAAGCTAGAGATCTGAGTGAGATTTCTTTGGACAGGCTCTATGGAGTGTTAAAAACCTATGAGTTGGAGCAGATTCAACAGAAGGAAGTCTACGGGAAGGATAGAATGGTCAGCACATCTAATGCACTTGTAGCTGAAGGTCAACAACAACAACAATCTCAACAGTTAGAAAGAATGGTACAGTTTTCCAAGGGTGAGGAAAATGAGTTAGTAGCAGAATATGATCCTCCTACTACAAATCAATCAAGTGATGATTTTTATTCCTTGGAAGAGCTGGAGCAATTGGAAGATGAATCAATGGCCCAAATTGTCAAGAGATTCTCCCATGTCAGATTCAGGAGGAATCCCAAGCTTAAGTACAAGTCCAACTACAACAAATTCCAGAAAGGTGGATCTTCATCCTCTAACACCAGCAGTGGTGGGTACAAAACAGGGATGGTTGATCGGAGCACCATTAGATGCTATAACTGCAATGAGTTGGGACACTTTGCCACAGAATGTAGGAAGCCAAAGCAAGTAAGAAAGAACTCTGAAAGGGCTTATCTGGCAAAGGGAAGAAGCTGGGATGATACTGATGGTGAAGATGAAGAAGAAGGAAATCTTGCTCTTATGGCTATTGATGGAAAAGCTTCATCGTCAAGAATAGAGGTAAAACTTTCTGATGCTGAAATGGTTTATCATCTAAGAGGTAACTTAGATTGTGCACGTCGTGATAATGAACTGTTAAGTTTACAGATCACAGACCTTGAGAAAGAGGTCAATGAATTAAGACTTGTGCACATTAATCAAGACAAATTAAAAGAACATGTATCTTTTCTAGAGAATAGAGTTGACTGTTATAGAAAACTCGAAACTATTCTCAAAGACAAGATCACCGGTCTTGAGACTAAGGTTAGAGCCTACTTCAATTCTTGTTCGAAGGCTAAAGAGTTCTACAGTAAGCAATCTGTTAATCAAACATCTGGAATAGGTTATGATTACAATGTTGCTATTGGAGAATTAGGCATAAACTCCCCTCCTCGTGTCTGTGCTAAAGGGAGGGAAGTACCACATGTGCTTAAAGGTGTTGATGAACCCCTCTATAAACCATCAATTGCTGAACCATTTGATGCGACCTCTTCTGTTATTCAAGAAGAAATACGTGCTGAAGATCTTGCTAATGAGAAGGTTGTTTCCAAGTCAAGTGGGTCGAAAGTTCCAGTCAAAGTTGTGAAAGCAACTAAGACTAACTCAGACACACATGAGTTGGATAACAATAATGCCATGTCTACCATGCATAAATTACCTGCTGTTAATCACTCTCATAAAGCAAGTGGTGTTGCTAATTGTATGTCTTGTGCTTTTAATATGATGTATGCTTATTTTAATGGTAAGCATATTTCTAATAATAAGACTACTCCTCGTCAGCATGTGAATAACAAGAAGCATGATAGGTCTAAGACTGCTAGTCCTTCTAAGGCTAGAAAGGAGACATTTGTGCCTAAGCTTAAACAGAAATTTGTTAAGACTGTTTACAAGGTCAAATGTTCAGTCATTGAAAAAGTTGAGATAATTAAAATTAAAAATGTTGTTTTGCCTGACAAAGGACAGTTCTACAAGTATGTCGGGCCCAACCAAGTTTGGGTTCCGAAGAAGGGTTAATCCATTTGTGTTGCAGGGCATTAAAATAGGTGAAACCGGAAGTGTGGATTCTTGACAGTGGATCATCAAGACATATGACCGGAGATAGAGCCCTGCTATCAAATGTGGATTGAGAAAGCTGGCCCCCTGGTTACCTTTGGAGATAACAGCAAAGGTTTATCTGAGGGATATGGCTGTTTGCAAGCTGGGAATGTTATCATTGAAAATTTTGTATAGTGTGCTAGGTTATTATCAGGAAGCATCATCTAACATATAGCACCAGTGACGAGACTTGAGAATATTATGACATATCAGGCACCTGCTGCACATTACACTTGGAATTGGACTCTAGTAAGATGTGTACAAGTGTACTCCTGGTTGGTGAGTCAAAAGAGGAAGTCAATGCATCACAGTTCATGGACTTTGCAGCTGCAGATCTATTGGACTATGCAATCTCTTCTTCACAATCTCACTTCAGGTTGGTATGAACTAGTGTACTACTCAAGCAATCGTCAAGAACATGGTATGGCACTCTAACTGAAGTTATTATTTAATATGAACTAGTAGAGTCGTCATATTTTTAACTCTCTTATCATTAGGCACAATCATATTGTTTTATATGTGCAGTGATATATTATAATGCAACATAACAGTTGGTATCTAAAGTACTTCACAAGTATCGGTCAATGATATCTTGTTAACATTATGTTGCAGATATTTGTAAGCTTTTGACATGAATGAGAATTACTTAGACTTTACCCTAAGTGATCAATGTTTTATCAAAAACTCATTCATATTGAAAAACAAAATCAAACTTCTTTCTACATTAGTGATTTCTTATTTCATGTAAAATCTTTTGAAATCACTATTATAAATCATTTTCTCTCTATTACCATATGTTCTGTGTTACAGGTTCAGTCTCCAATGGCTTTCTTTCATTAACAGTCATGAGGTTGAAAACCCACAACGTCTATCCCAGACTGTAAAGACAAACACAAAAACAGAACCAACCAACACTCTCTTACCACTAAATGTAGTATGAATGAGCGTGAGGGAGATAGTGCCTAGTACACCACATAAGGAAGGTTCTGTAGTCAACCCAGTAGCTCTGTCTCCTACATAGATGAGTAGTATTTAAACCGAGACAACTGCTAGCCCCCATACATCTTCTCAAAAAGATGTAATGGCTGAAAAGGCACAAAAACAGTTACTAGATTCATTCTCTCAACAGGGTGCGTCTATTGAATTTTGCCTGTCAGCCAAGGTATCCGATGTAGTGTCACCACTTCAAACATAAACAATTCTTGATGCACAAGAAGAGGTTACACACACAAAGGATGAGTTGACGGAAACAAGAGTTTCGACCATTTTAAGGTCAGATTTGATTGTTCAAGGTTCGTTAGTGGACCAATTGCCTTTACAGGTGTTAGGAGAGGATACTGATCCAAAAGCCATATGTCAGTGGTCAGTATCTACCTCCCCAGGCTTAAATCCCCTGGATGCATCTGTGGATAGTGGATCTGACATAGGTGCAGATCGGCAACTTGTTGACAATGATTCAGATATTACCTGATAAGTCACAAGGAAATGTCTTCACAGACATGAGAAGGGAACTTTGATCTTTATGCTAAATTCGTTGGATCATTGTTTACCTTCCCAGAATTCAAATCTGGAACCCTAAAAGGGAAACTAGCAACTTGTAAATTATGACTCAGATTCATCTGACGAGTTTAATAGGGATGGGGATTTGTGAACTCCCATTGCACCACCTGTGACCTCCTTAAGGATGGCTAAGGTGATTTTCCTTGCAGGTACAGCTGGATTATGGAGCTATGAGAGAAGAGTGATACACTTGTGAGAATGAGTGTAAACACGAGTGGAGAGAAGAGTGAAACACATGTGAGGTACACTAAATAGAATCACACACTCACAGTGAGGAAGAAAGATAAACTACTTGTTATTTCTTTTCCAACCAAGTGAAATAAGAGAACTCCTTCAGATGACGGCATACATTCCTTCTTTAAGGGGGAGATAAAAGCTTAAGTAATAGTTTGGAGGATTCCTCAACTAAGGGGGAGAAATAGCAGGGAGGAAGAAAAAGATCCAACATGTACACTACACCACACCATTGTTATTTGTAACTGCGGATCCTATTGTACGGGAGAGGTGGTAAACACAAGGTGATTTTCTAGTAAGGGAAGAAGCTGTTTTCAAAAGGGGAGTACCATTGGCTTTTATCTGCGGATCCTATTGTACGGGAGAGGTGGTAAACGAAGGTGATCTTCTTTAATCAGTTGATTCTCATAGGGGGAGAAGCAAGAGATATAGGCTTCTTAACAGGAAATGTGGTTGTACAAATGAAGATGGAACTACTTGAAGATATGTTCAGTCTAGAGGAACATCTACTTGGAATCTGGAAAATGTTAAATCTAGTCCAGAACTTTTCTACTATTTACTTTGCATGTATGTTTATATCTTTTTCTTATTTGTTAGTTGAGTTATCCTCTAGATATTTGTGTGTTATTGTCTAACAAACAAATAGGGGGAGATTGTAAGTCATATGTCATAGCCTATTTGTATATTCGAGGATTCAACTCAACTCAAATAAGAATGTAATAAGTAAATAGTGGATCTACCGTCAGAGAGATCTCGCAAAGTAATATCTGTCAAAGGATTCAGAAACAAGGTTCATCTACAGACTTGAGGAGTTAATTCACTGGAAGAAGTTCAAGAAGTTGATCATGCCTCAGTGATATAAATCAAGATCGTGGATTTAATCAAGTGACAGAGATCTCGTCAGAGTATCATTAATTACAAGGATTTAATCTGAAGAAAATCAAAGTGTCAAAGTCAAGATATGGAGAAACGTCACGGAAGTTAGTCACTCATGAACCAGACAGTACATCAAGTGTCAACGTTGAAGTGGTGGAATTGATTCATAATTCTCAGTGATTTTCAGAAGATATTCAGAAGAATGGATGCTGCTTAGGGTTAGTATTAATTCTCTATTAATTAATTATGTCATATAATTTAATTAAGAAAATAAATTATATCTGCAAAGATTAATTTATTGATTAATTAAATTAATTGATTAATTAATTCAGAATTAATTTTAGGAATTTTCAGAAGTTTAATTGGATTAAATTCAATCTTAAATCAGCAAGACAATTGAAAATGAACTAGCATGATAATCTGGATTGTCATACCGACTGTCATGCCAGTTCAAAAGATTGTCCTACCGATAGTCATGCTGGTTCAAACGATTGTCTTGCTAGCTCAAAAGGATAGTCTCACCGATTGTCATACAAGCTTAAAGGATTGTCATTCCAATTCAATTAATTCGGCTGTTGATAAATAGAAGCAGAAGTCATTCAACTCAATGATCTCAATCATACAGAACACATTCAAGAACAAAGAAAAGAAAGCAGCCGCCTTGAAACATTTTATTTTCTTCTCTACTTACATCAAGATCAAAATTCTAGTTTGTTAATGTTAAATCCAAACCACTAGAATTATTTATCTTGTTCTTGTGTAACAATCTAGCGGATCAAAATCCCTAGAACTTAATCTCAAATCGCGTTTAGCATTTGATTCTAATTATTGCAAAAATAGAAAAAGTTCATGTCGAATTTATTCTAGATTTGTGATAATTGATTTGAGATTAATACCTTGTAATCGATACAGTTGTTGTAACACCTTTCAAGTTTAATAATATTTTTATTTAACTTGAATTTTGTTTCACATTTTTTATTCCGCATTTATTCGATTATTTGGTACTGTTTGTATTCAACCCCCCTTCTACAAACACATTGGGACCTAACAAGTATCCAACCATCTACTATGAAGTTGTCGAGGAAATTTGGACTCAAAGAACAAAACCATTACCTTTACTCTCAAAGTAATGAACACTGTATTAACTGTGACACAATTGAAAAGTGCTTTAAACTGCCTAAAAATAACACACTTTCCCCCACACAAAGACACTGATGTGAGTAACATGCTAATTTCTATGGGCTGGTCTTACTGCCACTAAGTTAGGTGATGTTAGGAGAATGGGTCTTAGGAAATAATGGAGCTTTCTACGTGATTCCTTTATTAAGGTGTTTTGTAATAACCCCAATTTTTGAGAAATTTTGAAACCCTTATGAATAGTGTTTTTGCTGAACGAGAAAATTTTTCATGCCACGCTATGTAGGGGTTCTGTTATTGATCTTATGGGATATTATTAGTACTCTATGTGGTATATAAGTGTATGTAAAGATCGTCAGAATCCAATTCTGAACACTTTGATTTTCCTGGAAATCCACAAGATACGGAAATAATTGAGAAAAAGGTAACAGGATAAAAAGGATTTAAATTAAAGGATTATATTAGAGGATCATAAAAAGGAATTTAATGTATTGAGAAAGGTTAAGGGAACCTAAGTAATAAGATCCCGGGTATGATCCCTCAAACGATAAACGAGAACGAAAGATAAGCGAACCGTAAAACAAATAAGTGACCAAGAGACAAGCTTGTACAAGAAGCAGGGATTGTGACATCATCAAACCACAAGGTGTGGACAAGTGGGAGCATTATGACATGTGCAAGGTGACACAAGCATGACATGGGAAGGAAGGAGGTGTGGTGGCTTTTTAACCACACAAATTCAAGGGCAACAAGGTAATTAACTAAATCAAACACAAAAACAAGCCAACCAAGCCAAGCAAAATCATTTTCATCAAAATCAAAAAGAAACCAAGGCATGGTTCATCATGCTCTCGGCTTTTTACTATTGCAAATGGGCAAGAATTCAAAAACTCAAGATCCAAGCCTCCTAAATTGGTGAGTTAATTCCCTAATCATCTTCATGCTTAGTTAGGGCTATATCATGAGTTTAAGCCATCAATTCCTTCTCCATCTTCTTCATTTAATCAAAGAAGAAGACTATGAATAGTGTTTTCAAGTTTTTAACTTGAAGTTTTTCTTGTTTTTCTTGAAGATCCAAGCATTCTTAAGACTTCTCAAAGCTTCTTAAGGCTTCCTAGCTCCTCCCACCACTCAAAGGAAGGTATACCATCTCCAAACCCTAGATTCCTATATATTATAAGATGATTTTGATTAGTAGGGTGCTATTGTAGCTTGTTGTTATGATTTAGAGTTTGGGATTTGAAATGGTAGTGAAATGGAATGGTGAATGTTGTGGCTTTGATTAAAAGGACTTAAGTATGATTAAAGTTAAGCTTAGGCATAAGTATGAATGATTAAATTGAATTGGTTGGGGTTGTTATGATGTGATAAGGATGGATGTTGGTTGTATGTTGGATTTGAGGTTGATTTGGAATGGGTTTGAATGGTTTAAAATATTGGAAATCGCGTAAACATAGCCGTCGTAACGTCCGATTTTCTTTGGACTGTTTTTGTGCATAACATTAGGACCCTAGAACCCCCTGCTAGATTATGACCACTGCCATGTTTAGATAGCTCATGTTACGAGCTTCGTTTTGATATGTAGTTCGTTCGATTCCGATGCACGGTTTAGGAGAAACGACCGTTTCAAGTAACGGCATTTCGCGAACGAAACTTTTCCCCTCGCCTTACTTTGAAACATAGGTTAAAGACCAAAAAGGGTTAATTAATGTATGAAACATTTATGGTAAGTGTGCTAGGCAGTTAGTAAGACACTCGCGAAGGAATCGCTTTAAAACTCGTAAAGGTTAAATTATTAAAAATGGTGGAGCCGAGGGTACCCGAGTGACTTAAGCGAATCAGTGAGCGCAAAACAAGCGTTAGAGTCTAAGTTAGTTAAAGTATAGATTTACAAGTGATTTTGGTTTAATTCCAACTTACTTGTTGTTTATAGGTTACCAGACTCGTCCCGAGCCATTCGTAACCCCAGTCGCTCAGGCAAGTTTTCTACCCGTTATACTGTTGTTGTGATGTAAATATATGTATATGCATTATCTTGTGATAAGTGCATGATTGTTATTAGCAATTTTTGCGATATATTGGAGCATGCTGATATGGTATATATGCATGTCTGTTTCGTAATCTGGTTATCTATCTGTTGATTTCAATGCTTATAGTTGCATAATACCTATGCTAGAAATAAGCAGTAGTTGCGTATACCCTTAGTATAGGGGACCCAAAGGTGAATATATTTCTAAACCGGGAGTCGATGTTCCCGAGTATATTATATATATATATTTATATATATATGGATATGGTTTTCAAAACTATTGATCGAATAAGGTTTATTCTATAACTTTATTTTATTAATGAATATTACCTTGAATATTCATTCGAGGACTTATGACTCCTTTACATTATTTATTGGATATTACTTGGATATTCATTTGAGGATGTATGACTCCTTAATTTTATTTAATGAATATTATTTATAATATTCATTCGAGGTATTATGACTCAGCTTAATATTTAATGAATATTATTTCGAATATTCATTCGAGGGCTTATGACTCAGCTTATTTAATTATTGAATATTATTTCGAATATTCATTCGAGGGCTTATGACTCAGCTTATTTTATTTAATGAATATTATTTGAATATTCATTTGAGGATCTATGACTCCGATTATTTGCTAAGATATTTTCTTTATTTTATTAAAGAATAAGGTGTCGATAATCAAACTTATTTTTGATTATTCAAATAAAGATAGTACTTTCATATAAGTATATCTTTGGTTATTTAATACTCGTTTCAAGTATAAGTTTTAATACTTTTACTTCAATTATTTTTATAAAGATTATTCTTTATGGGAATATTATTTAAATAATAATATTCAGTTATTTTCTAAATATTCTGGGGACTGATTTACTTCATTAAATCAGCTTTACTCCAAACACTCTATAAAGTGTTTTCGAGTCTTCAAAATGATTTTTAAAAGATAGAGCGGATCCCAAAACTCATTTTTATATTTAAGATCTTCCTTTTAAGGGGATTTAAATACTCGCTCAAAACCTGAGGGATCCGGCTCTGTGGTGTGTTTTATATTCGCAACAAGGTTGCTGTTTTGATAAATGAATTGATTACTTACCCAACACTCGGGAAGTAAAATTCTTGGAACAAGTTAATCCATTAACAGGCATCGCCTGGGAAATATCGGTGAGTTCTCCTTTCCAAATAGATACGACTTCTTGGTGGAGCCGTATCAACAAGTTTCTACTTGGGGAAAGTGGGGACAAGCTTTACGTTTCAGAGTCATGGATTTCATTTGAACTAGGAGTGGCGTAAGTGGCCGAGTAGCGCCGGCCCAGCCTTATTAAATTGGCCCAAATGGCCTGGAAGTTCCGCTAAGGCGGTCCATTCCTTAGGAGTTCAGTGTTCGGTTGACAAGTAAATCCGACAGGTTCTCCTCTACATATAGAAAATGGTGGGGTTGTACTACTACGACTGATCATCGTAAGTGGTCTTCCTGGCGCGACAAACTCCCGTAATGAGTTCATCATCCAATTGGATATTTCTGCAACACTACCCAGAGCACTTCGATAGAAAGGCTACGGTTGGGCGATTGTTGAGTGTTGACAGGGTCAAGTTTTCAAAAATGATGTTTACATCAAATGAAGTATCTCGAAACTTCATTTTATGTTGATGATATTTTAAAGATTTAATCTATTCAAATCTGGTCTTGTAGTCTCATCTATGTGATGAATTGTTGAAAGCTCATTATACTTTGAACAGTGGTAGTTCAAGTAGCTTTATAAATGATATAAGTATAGTGAAGTATTTGGTAACTTCATCCCTTGTTTTTACTTATATCTAGTAAGTAATTATCTTACTCATGATAAAAGATTCTAGTAAGTATCCATTTAGATACTTATATTATTGTTATCACTATATATTATCTTGCGAGCTGTAAGGCTCACTCTTGCTTTATTTCTTCATCACACAACAACAGTTAGGAAAGATGGCCAGACTCCAGCAGACCCAGCGCAAGCGCGTGGGAAGCGTCCCGCGTCTTCCCGTTGATGTTGTAGCTGCTATAGCTGCAGAGGTAGATCTATTGTAGATCAGACCATCTACTTTTGAGAATCAATTATGTATAATTATAACTTATGGCAGATAATGGCAATTAACTGTAAATTTATCAAGAAATCATTTTGGGTTGTAATAACTTTTAAATTATGGATTCAAAGACTTGTACTTATTTAAATTTCATCTCTGAGACTATAACGGGTTGTGGTGTGTGTTAGTGTGGGGTCACAGCATAAGGTTATTATTATTAATTAAGTGAAGTGATATTGTGGAAAGAAAGACCGTGACGACCCGGATCCCCGACCCCGGATCTGGGGGTGTTACAGAAATGGTATCAGAGCTAAGCGTTATAAACCTCAGAGATGATGGGACGTTAAGATAATAAGTTAACTAAGATAATAAGAACTCTTGCCAAGTTCATAGTCGGGCTACCTAACGTAGCACTGACAGTTAAAACCCTTATGGGAACCCTTATAAATATCGTGATAGGAGCGTAGTTCGTTATCGTATATGGTAGCGGGACTCCGAACCCTGAGGTTGAGGAGCAACATCGCGATGATATTTTATTACTAATTGGAGATCAAATTGTGGATCCGATAGAGTGTCCTAATGCAGGACCGGATGATGTTGATATTGAGGATTTAGCGGTTGAGGATGTTGTCCTAGAAGGGATAGTTGTTGAGGAGGATCCCATGGAGGATCCTGACAGGATTGGATAAAGGACCACTGATGAATTGATGACCATGGTTTGGTCGACTACCAGAGGTAGGATTGGCCGGTCACTACCGGAGGTTCGTTCAAGTTGTAAAGATAGTAGCCCCTTTAACGCGGCTTACTCGTAAGACTGAGAAGTTCGAATGGACAGAGAAATGCGAGAACAGCTTTCAAAAACTGAAGCAGAGGTTGGTGATGGCCCCTATGCTGGCGTTGCCGGATGGAAAAGGAGATTTTGTGAAGTGTAGTGACGCTTCGCACAAGGGCTTAGGGTGCGTGCTTATGCAGCACGGTAAGGTAATCACGTACATGTCAAGACAATTAAGGTAGTATGAAATTCAATATCCCCGCTCATGAGCTTAGGCTCGTGGCAATAGTTTACCCTAAAGATTGGAGGCACTACTTGTATGGAGAGAAGTGCGAGAATTACCTAAGCCATAAGTGCTCTAGTACATTTTCACGTAGAAAGAGCTCAACATATGCCAGAGGAGGCAGTTAGAGCTAATCAAGAATAATGATTGGGAGATTCTTTATCATTCGGGGAAAGCCAATATGGTGGCTGATGCCCTTAGTAAAAAGGAGAGACTCAAGATGATAATGTCTTTTGGAGAGTTTATAAGAGATTTTGAGAAAATGGAAATAGAAGTGAAGGTAACCGGAGCCGGTACCGAAAAGCTGTTTGAGATTGCAATACAGCCCGAATTATTGGAAAAGATCATATTGTGCCAGAAAAAGTTATGAATGAAGGCAGAGAGCCAACAATTAGATAAAAGATTAATATCGAGAAAGATGATAAGGGAATAATGAGGTATTCCTATAGAATTTGGGTTCCGAAAGTTCAAGAGCGTAAGGATGAGAACTTAGATGAGAGCCATAGTTTGAGGAATAAGATTTAGAGCAAACCCTGAACGTGATAGTCAGGGAGGTCGCCATCAAGATAGAAGGAACCCATGACATAATGGAGTGGAAAATGAGGATTTTAAATTAAAAGATGACCCCAATTATGGGGAGTAGGATGAAACATTTCATACTAAGGAAACAGAAAGTCGAGTAAGGAAAGGAGACCCGAGACGGTACTCCTATACGGCAATTCATGGACCTGTCTAAAAAGAACTTAGACTATTATCCCCAACCACCACCCTGAGGAGACAGTGCGGTGAGAAATTCTTTCAGGACCTTTAAGTCGCTAAGCTCTCTGAGTTCTAAGGAACAAGCTGACCCAGCCGAGGCAAGAACCTGGCTAAAGGAAATATAGGAATCATTTGAGATTCAAAATGATTGATGAACCACAAAAGACCGTTTTTGTCACTTACCCTCCTAAGAGAGAGACCACCCGCTGGTGAAAGACCAAGAAAGGCACGGAGCCAGAGGTTAGAATAAACTGATTTAAGTTCAGTCAATTGTTTTCGGGAAAGTAATTCCCAAAGATAAGGAGATAGTGTAAAAGCTTTGGAGCTAGAACAAAGGCAGACGAGTATGATAAATTATGAATCTAAGTTGTAAAAGTTGTCAAGATTCGTTCTGAGGACACGAATCCAGAATGACGGGATGTTTGGAATCAATACTTATGTTGTGTTAGTTCATGAAATAATGATAAGAGAAAGGAAAAAAAAAGAGAAGAAACTGAAGTGGAAAGGAATATAAAGGCAATAGAGTTTGAGGTATGATAAGGGAGTTGGGTATGAGGAAACCCTAAAGACTCGTAGCAATAGACATAGAAAAGTATGTAATCGTCAGGATGAGGGTGATTCACCATGAGTTAAAGTTGATGATTGAAGGAATAAGAGATACACATATTTTATCCCCTGTAAGTTGGGGGGATTCAAGGAAACCTTTAAATAGTTAGAAGGATAAATAATAAGACGCGGATAGACTAAGGAGACAAGAAAGTAAGAAAGTAGGAAAATTGGATGAAGGAAGTGACCTTCAATAATGTGAAGTGTAAGACCGGTGGCTTGATACCCAGAAAGGGAGACGCCAGGTATGAAAGATATCCCAACATTGAGATGACTGTTGAGATAAACAACAAAAGTAAATAAGGATTTATTAAGAAGAAGTTCATGTTGAACACGACCAATATCTTCCAGATCATCCATGTGATCATTACCAAATCAGGAAAGAAAAGCGGATAACCATTTTTATCTTTTGGAGGCCATGTGGATTGACCTTAACTTGAATAAGGTTGCTATTGTGAAATTCGGTATAGACTATCGAGGTGGAAATGATTGAATAAGATACCCTTATCAGGGATATATGACTTTATTTATCCATGGAAGGATGCTTGTACCTTTTTAAAGGTGGAATTAAGGATAGAACATCGGTAACTTAAAACGAATCCTAGGGGAATGCATAAAGGTTGTCATTTCACCCTTAATAGGGATAGTATGAGTTTTGACAGTATGAATTGGAAAGGATTAAGGTAATAATAACCTTTAAGGATCAGTGGAGAAATTTTTCAGAAGTATATAGACAATGGTTCTAGTATTAGTAAATGGTATTTTGATATGCCCTGTATATAGGGAATACAGGAGGAACGATTGAACGATAACCTTAGAGGTTTTACAAGGAGAAAGGAAATATTCGAAATTCTCAAGAATAGAAATGTTGATAAAGGAAATATGACGTAATTATAATGTTGCCAAGTGAGGCACGTGCTAAACCACAAGAAAGTATGGATCGAACCAGTAAGGGTCGAAATTGTTCAGGGCAATTAGGACTTAAGATAAAAGATGTTCTAATTATGATTGAGCGTCAGTCATGACAGTGATTAACCTCTAAAGACTGAGGCAATAACTTATGGAAAAATGGTGATTTTTTTTTACTCATCAGATTTTAAGGAAAACATCTTCACATAAGCTGTGATTGAAATAAGGTAGAAAATTTATTTGGGGGTGGTTAAAATGACATTGACTGTAAGGAAATTTTACTATCAGGAAAGGCTAAAGAGGTGGCCGACACTTTAAAGGTAAGAGGATAATTATAGGCGCTTGTGCCAAAAGAATACAGTGATGATGGTTAAAACTGTGAAGGTTGTATTATGGTTTGGAAGATTGACATTCCTCCTGATGACTGTGCAATACCCAACCGTAATAGTAGTTGGTAAAGGTTTAATTCGTGTAATCGCCATGAACGGGCTATCTATCTTATAAGGTCCTATCTTGAGATAAGCCAGAACCATGTTTCAAAAAGGACCAAACAAACCTTTGAGTTAAGTCTTCTATTGAAGGCATATGATTAAGAATGGTATTAACCTGCTATCGGTGCTTTGATTGAAACTCTTCTGCAATTTTATATGCTTCATGTCATGTATGTATGTCAGGATCAGGAGTGTACTCCATGAATCATGAATGGTGATTATGTTACCTCCTTAGAAGGATTTGATACGACATGTATGGACTCCGTATGGTTAGCTATTAAGACTTCATGGAAAATGAATGACGACAGTAGGTCAGTGGTGGACCATAGTAAGGCAGCAATGATTCTGCGAGTATTGAGCTGATTACAACCGTGAGAGTTGTATTGGAATGGGTGTTGAGATTGAGTACCACTAATCGGGTCGTGGTAGTGTATAAGTTATCATTGATAGACTAATTAAGTAGAGTATCTACCTAGTGAATAATTATTTTTTCTTATCAATAGAGAGTCGTATTATTATATGAGGAAGGTTGCGGTGCAAGCATAGAATTCTAGTAACGATGATGTCTAGAATGAGATCCCAGATTCGATTTTCGATGTCGAGGGAGTTTCAAAGGTAATTGTGTATAAGCTCGAGGAAGAGCATGGGTCCATAGAATGATGGACGGGATAGCGAAAATATTTAGGCATGGGAAATACGAGGCTATAATGCTTGATGCTGATATAAATACGTATATGTTTTGTTCTCCTATGACAAACCTCTATAGTTCAGAGGTAGGTTCCAAGCCAGATATTTTGTGGCAGTATATTTTTTTCATATATACAATTCTCTTCAGTTCGTTCTTTTCTCTTCTTTTCATTTCATGTAAGCTGAGAAGAACAACCCTTCCAGAAGGGGAGGTATTGCCGAATGACTATCTATCTTTGTGATAGAAGCCTAGTAGGATACCACATGTTGTTTAATTGCTTGTCAAGTACTAAAGGCTGGCCACCTTCTGTACTAACTATGCGATATAACAAGTGTTCATGATCATAGTGATCTCTCAACAAATTCCTTTACTTCTATTTGATTGATCAAATTTTGGAAAATAGAAACAACTGAAAAAGGAGTAATAAAGTGGTGGTAGTATGCAGAATGGAAACACATTCGTGATACTAAGGTTGACGTGGTTATTAAAAGGTTATAGAACGCTAACGAGCAAAAGTATAACCCGTATAATATTAGGAACGGAAGGTAGTAGCGATTACGAACTGGAAAAGAATGGGTATTGAGAAGCAAAAGTTCTAATGATAAAAGCTATAATGAGAGTCTGTGCAATAGACTTGAAAGAATTTGGAATGATCACTTAATTCGGATTGAGTTATCTTACGACAATAGATCATATGTCATTATCGAGATGTCGCCTTATGAGATCCTTGAGGGAAGATAATGTCGATCTCCCTTATGTTAGGATGAAGTTGTAGAGCGCAAGATGCTCGGACCCGCAGTAGTCCAAAGGACCAAGGATATGATAGATCTAATCAGAGGACGGCTGGTAGTAGCCCAAGATGGACATGATAAGTATGTTGATTTGACACGAAAGGATAAAGAGTATGAAATAGGGGACCTAGTAATGTTATAGGTATCCCTTGGAAAGGATTGATGAGGTTCGGAAAGAAAGGAAAGCTAAGTCTACAATTTGTTGGACCCTTGGATATATTAAGACGTTTCGGAAGTTAGCATATGAGCTAGCCCTAACCCCGAACATGTAGCAGGTCGTAACGTGTTTCACGTATCAATGTTAAGGAAGTGTAATTCAGATGCCAGATAAATAGAGGCATATGAGCGCATAGACATGCAACCAGACGTAACCTATATGGAGCAACCAGGAAGGGTATAGATTAAGAAGGAACGAGTGTTTAGGAGAAGGGTTATCAAACTAGTAAGAGTTTGATGGTAGAACCACAATGTGGGAAAATTGACTTGAGAGTTAGAAAGTGCAATATTAAGAAGGTATCCCTATTCATTTCTATCTGATTCCGGGATGGAATCCTTTTAAGGAGGGGAGACTGTAATAACCCCAATTTTTGAGAAATTTTGAAACCCTTATGAATAGTGTTTTTACTGAACGAGAAAACTTTTCATGCCACGCTATGTAGGGGTTCTGTTATTGATCTTATGTGAAAGGCATATGTCATAGCCTACTCGTTTATTCGAGTATTTAACTCAACTCAAATAAGAATGTAATAAGTAAATAGTGGATCAAGCATCAGAGAGATCTCACAAAGTAACATCTGTCAAAGAATAAAGAAACATTGTTCATCTGCAGACTTGAAGATTCACTGGAAGAAGTTCAAGAATTTGATCATGCCTCAGTGATGTAAATCAAGATCGTGGATTTAATCAAGTGACAGAGATCTCGTCAAGGTATCATTTATTACAAGGATTCAATCAGAACAACAGAGTCAAGACATGAAGAAACGTCACGAAAGTTAGTCACTCATGAACCAGACAGTACATCGAGTGTCAGCATTGAAGTGACGGAATTGATTCATAAGTCTCAGTGACTTTCAGAAGATTGTCAGAAGAATGGTTGCTGCTCAGCGTTAGTATTAATTCTCCATTAATTAATTAAGTCATATAATTTAATTAAGAAAATAAATTATATCTGCAAGGATTAATTTATTAATTAATTGAATTAAATTGATTAATTAATTTAGAATTAATATTAAGGAATTACAGAATTTTAATTGGTTTAAATCTATTTAAATTGAAACAAGACAATCTGGATTGTATTAATATGACAATCGGTATGACAATCAATAGTCATACCGAAAGTCATGCTAATTCATTTAATTGTCTTGTTAGAATTTTTATTAGATTAAAAATCTGTTATTAATCTTTGCAAGACAATCTGGATTGTATTAATATGACAATCGGTATGACAATCAATAGTCATACCGAAAGTCATGCTAATTCATTTAATTGTCTTGTTAGAATTTTTATTAGATTAAAAATCTGTTATTAATCTTTGCAAGACAATCTGAATTGTACTTGTGTAACAATCGGTATGACAATCAATTGTCATACCGAAAGTCATGCTGGTTCAAAGGATTGTCATTGCAGTTCATTTGCATTCGGCTGTTTACTTAAAAAGAAACAAAAGAAGCAGAAGTAAATATCATCCAACTATTCAGCAATCAAACAGAACACACTACAAGAACAAAAGAAAAAGCAGTAGAAAAATATTTCATCTATTCTGCAACTTCAAGATCAATTTTCTAGATTGTAAAGTTAAATCCAATCAACTAGAAATACTTATCTTGTTCTTGTATATCTATCTAGCGGATTAAAATCCCTAGAACTTAATCTCAAATCGCTTTTAGCATTTGATCTTTTAATTACAAAAATAGAAAAAGTTCATGTCGAATTTATTCTAAATTTGTAATAATTGATTTGAGATTAATCCCTTGTAACCGATACCGTAGTTGTAACACCTTTCAAGTTTAATAAAAGTTTTATTTAACTTGAATTTTGTTTCACAATTTTATTCCGCATTTTATTCGACGAAACGGTATTGTTTGCATTCAACCCCCCCTTCTACAAACAAATTGGGACCTAACAATTGGTATCAGAGCCTTCTGATTAACGTACAAATCAAGATCCTAGAATTTTGTGTTTCTTTCACTTCTTGAATTTTTATTCACTCAAAAATTCATAATGACTACACAAAAAGTTGGAACCGTTAAAATTCCACTTTTCGATAAAGAAAATTATGTGATGTGGAAGAAGAAGATGCTACTGTTTTTACAGGTTGCTAATCCCAAATATTTGCAAGTGTTGAAGAAGGGTCCAAAAATTCCTATGGTTATTGAACCAGAGGTAATAGAGAATGATGTGGTGATCACCGAAGCGAGAACTTATGTGAAGGATCTTGAGGACTCCTCTCCTGCTGAAATAGAAGAAGCTTCCCTGGATGCTAGCCTTCAATTAATCTTAGTAGATTCCCTTAATCCCCTAATGAACAGACATGTGATGAATTGTAAAGATTCTAAACATATCTGGGAAACTATTGAGATTATTAATGAAGGCACAGAGGAAGTTAGGGAGAACAAACTAGAAATCCTAACCTCTGAGTATGAATACTTCAAATCTAATCCAGGAGAAGGAATCACTGAAGTGTTTGAGAGGTACAATGCATTGATCAACAACCTGAACATTAATGGTAAATACTATTCCATCAGGGAGGTCAATAAAAAGTTCCTTTTAACACTGCCAACTCATCTCGAACATAGAATCACTGCCATAAGAGAAGCAAGAGATCTGAGTGAGATTTCTTTGGAAAGGCTCTATGGTGTGTTAAAGACTTATGAGTTGGAGCAGATTCAGCAGAAGGAAGTTTACGGGAAAGGAAGAGTGGTCAGCACGTCTACTGCTCTGGTAGCTGATGAACAACAACCACTATATCAACAACAATCTCAACAGTCAGATAGAATGGTACAGTCTTCCAAGGTTGAAGATAATGTGATAGTAGCAGAATTTGATTCACCTACTACAAATCAATTAGGAGATGATTATTATTCCTTGGAAGAACTGGAGCAATTGGAGGATGAGTCAATGGCCCTGATTGTCAAGAGATTCTCAAATGTCAGATTCAAAAGGAATCCCAAGTTCAAGTACAAGTCCAACTACAACAGATTCCAGAAAGGTGGATCTTCATCCTCTAACACCAGCAGTGGTGGGTATAAAACAGGGATGGTTGATCGAAGCACCATTCGATGCTTCAACTGTAATGAGTTGGGACACTTTGCCACAGAATGCAGGAAGCCAAAACAAGCAAGGAAGAACTCTTACGATTCTAATCAGAAGAGTAAATCTGAAAGGGCGTACCTGGCAAAGGGAAGAAGCTGGGATGATACTGACAGTGAAGATGAAGAAGTTGGGAATCTTGCTCTCATGGCTAGTGATGCAAGCACCTCATCGTCAAGAAAAGAGGTAAAACTTTCTGATGCTGAAATGGTTTATCATCTAAGAGGTAACTTAGATTGTGCTCGTCGTGATAATGAATTGTTAAATCAACAAATCAAAGACCTTGAGAAAGAGGTCAATGAATTAAGACTTGTGCACATTAATCAAGATAAACTTAAAGACCAAGTATCTTTTCTAGAGAATAGAGTTGACTGTTATAGACAACTCGAAACTATTCTCAAAGACAAGATCACCGGTCTTGAGGCTAAGGTTAAAGCTTACTTTAATTCTTGTTCGAAGTCCAAAGAGTTTTACAATAAGCAAGCTGTTAATCAAACACATGGAATAGGTTATGATTACAATGCTGCTATTGGAAAATTAGGCATAAACTCCCCTCCTCATGTATGTGCTAAAGGCAGGGAAGTACCACATGTGCTTAAGGGTGTTTATGAACCCCTCTATAAGGAATCAATTGCTGAACCATTTGATGAGACCTCTTTTATTATTCAAGAAGAAATCCGTGCTGAAGATAATGCTAATGGGAAAGCTGTCTCCAAGTCAAGTGTGTCAAAAGTTCCAGTCAAGGTTGTGAAAGCAACTGAGACTAACTCAGACACACATGAGTTGGATAGCACAAATGCCATGTCTACCATGCATAAGTTGCCTATTGTTAATCCTTCTCATAAAGCATGTGGTGTTCCTGATTGTATGTCTTGTGCTTTTAATCTGTTGTTTGCTTATTTTAATGGTAAGCATGCTTCTAATGATAAGACTACTCCTCGTCAGCATGTGAATAATAGAAAGCATGATAGGTCTAAGACTGCTAGTCCTCCTAAAGCTAGAAAGGAGACATTTGTGCCTAAGCCTAAACATAAATCTGATAAGGCTGTTTTAAAGGTCAAATGTTCAGTCATTGAGAATGTTGAGAATAGTGAAATTAAGAATGTTGTTTTGCCTGATAAAGGCCAATTTTACAAGTATGCCGGACCCAGCCAAGCTTGGGTTCCGAAGAAGTTCTAATCCATTTGTATTGCAGGGCATTAAACAGGTACAACCGGTAGTGTGGATTCTTGACAGTGGATCGTCAAGACATATGACCGGAGATAGAGCCCTGCTATCAAATGTGGTTGAGAAAGCTGGCCCAGTGGTTACCTTTGGAGATAACAGCAAAGGTTTAACGGAGGGATATGGCTGTTTGCAAGCTGGAAATGTTATCATTGAAAATGTATATCTTGTGCAAGGACTTGAACACAATCTGCTTAGCATTAGTCAGTTCTGTGACAACGGCTACAATGTTTTATTCGACAAGCTGAAGTGTCAGATTCTGCACAAGAAAAGTGAAAAACCCTCCTTAATGGGAATACGGAAAGGAAATCTGTTCGTAGCTGACATGAACTCTGGAAGCAATCTTGAAGTCAATTGTTTCTATGCAAAAGCATCGTCAAATGAGAGTTGGCTATGGCACAAGAGACTTTCCCATCTCAATTTCAAGACAATGAATTCTCTTGTCAAAAGAGAATTGGTAAGAGGTCTGCCTCAGCTGGAATTCTCTCCAGAAGGACTATGTGAGGCTTGCCAGAAAGGAAAGTCAAAGAAAGCAAGTCACAAAGGCACTGACACATCTTCCATAACTGGTGTTCTGCAATTATTGCACATGGATTTATTTGGTCCAGTTAATATCCTTTCTATGTCAAAGAAGTGTTACTGTCTTGTGATAGTTGATGACTATTCCAAGTATACGTGGGTTTTATTTCTTCACTCTAAGGATGAAACACCACAAGTTGTGATTGATCATATCAAGATGATTGAGTTAGATTCTAACGTCCCTGTTAGAGCAATAAGGTCAGATAATGGAACAGAATTCAAGAATGCACTTCTAAATGGATTCTGTACAGACAAAGGGATTACCAGACAATTTTCAGCTCCTAGAACCCCTCAGCAAAATGGAGTGGTAGAAAGGAAGAATCGTACATTGATTGAAGCTGCAAGAACGATGTTAAATGAATCAGGTCTTCCAATGTACTTTTGGGCTGAAGCTGTCAATACTGCATGTTATACTCAGAATCGAACTCTAATCAACAAAGACTTCATGAAAACTCCTTATGAGATTTTGAATGAACAGAAACCTTCTATCAAATACTTTCATGTATTTGGTGCCAGATGCTTCGTGCTCAAGGATGGAGATGATCGTCGTGGTAAGTTCGAGGCAAAGGCATATGAGGGTATTTTTGTTGGATATGGAAGAAGATCATATAGAGTGTATATCATTGATCAACACAAAGTAACTGAAAGTGTCAATGTTACATTTGATGACACTAAACTCCCTAGTATCCAAACTGAAGATCCTTCTGAGAAACTGAAGTTTGATGATACGTCAGATTCAGAGTCAGAACATGGTCAAGAACCTGAGGTTGTTGCTGTTGAAGAACCTGTTAATCCTGATAATACTCAAGGTAATAGTGATGGAAACTCTGGAAACAATGGAGATACCACTGCTACTGACGGAGAATCTTCAAGTCAACATGGCAACAACTCAGGGGGAGATGCTGAAGGATCATCTAGTAGGACACAACATCACAATGAATTTCAAGGCGAATCATCAAGATCAAATCTTCCAAGACAGACTGTCTGGAATAAAGCTCACCCTTTTGAGTTGATTATTGGTGATCCAGATGTTGGAGTCAGAACTAGACGTGCTACTCAAAATGAGTGTCTGTTCTCAGGATTTCTTTCTGAGATGGAACCTAAGAAAATTGAAGAAGCACTAACTGATCCAGATTGGGTGATTGCTATGCAAGATGAACTCAATCAGTTTGAAAGTCAACAAGTCTGGAAACTGGTACCTAGGCCTGTACACAAGAAAGCTGTTGGTACAAGGTGGGTATTCAGGAATAAACTAGATGAAGATGGTGTGGTTACAAGAAACAAAGCAAGACTGGTAGCTAAAGGGTATTCTCAAGCTGAAGGTATTGATTATGATGAAACCTATGCTCCAGTGGCTAGACTTGAGGCCATCAGGATATTTCTGGCATTCGCATCATTTTCAAACTTTAAAGTTTATCAAATGGATGTCAAGAGCGCCTTTCTGAATGGAAAGCTGGATGAAGAGGTATATGTAGAGCAACCTCCTGGTTTTGAAGATCCAGATCATATGGATTTTGTCTTCTTTCTTTTCAAGGCTATCTATGGGCTAAAACAGTCACCAAGAAAATGGTATGACACTCTCTCTGAATTTCTTATTGAAAATAGCTTTATTAGAGGTGTCATAGACAAAACTCTCTTTTCTAAAAAACATAAGAATGATACTATATTAGTCCAAGTCTATGTGGATGATATAATATTTGGGTCTACTAATGATAATCTCTGTAAGAGATTTGCTAAGTTAATGCACAGCAAGTTTGAAATGAGCATGATGGGAGAGCTGAAGTTCTTTCTTGGATTACAAGTAAATCAAAGGTTAGATGGAACATTTATTTGTCAATCCAAGTATCTCAAGGAACTCCTCAAAAAATACAATCTAGAGGATTCTGCATCAGCAAGGACTCCATCAACTACAGCTGTCAAGCTTGGACCATGTGAAAACTCCATTAAGGTAGATGTCACAAGCTACAGAGGTATGATTGGCTCGTTACTCTATCTTACTGCGAGTAGACCAGATATTATGTATGCTACATGCCTATGTGCAAGGTTCCAAGCGGATCCTAGAGATATTCATCTCGTTGCTGTTAAACGAATCTTAAGATATCTTAAGGGAACACCAAATCTAGGTATTTGGTACCCTAAAGAATCTGGTTTTAACCTTGTCGGATATACAGATTCAGATTATGCAGGAAGTGTTGTTGATAGGAAAAGCACCTCAGGAAGTTGTCAATTCTTAGGAAGCAGGCTAGTCTCATGGTACAGCAAGAAACAGCAAACAATTTCCAACTCAACGGCCGAGGCTGAATATATTGCTGCTGGAAGCTGCTGTGCTCAGATCTTGTGGATTAGGAACCAACTACGAGACTATGGCTCTGTATTGAACAAGATTCCTATTTTATGTGACAACACAAGTGCAATAGCCATCACCAACAACCCTGTGCAGCACTCGAGGACAAAGCACATTGACATCAGGTATCATTTTATTAGAGAGCACGTCATGAATGGTACTGTTGAACTATTTTTTGTTCCAACAGAAGAACAAATAGCAGATATTTTCACTAAACCACTTGACGAATCCACATTTACCGGATTAGTTGGTAAATTGGGCATGTTGAATAGTTTTAGTGATTAATTTAGTTAATATCTGGGATCTGTTCTTGAATGAATTTACAAATGAATTTTTCATAAATAAAAAAAAATTCACTTGCAAATTTATTTTATCATTTCATCATATTTCTTGCTTATTTCTATGTAATATATATTATCTTATCTATTTTTATTTTCCCTATTTGTTAATTTAAAATATCTCAGAATATTTTATTTCCTCTAAAAATATTTTTCTATGAATTTTATTTGCTAAAATTCAATAGAAATCTATTTTTGAAATAAAAATAATAAATTCTGATATATTATCTTTGTTTCTGTAAAAATTTTAAGTGTTTATTTCAGTTTTACTATTTTGAAATATAGTTTCAGTACATAAATAGAAGTCTGTACATATTTGAGTGTTTTTCTACTGCAATGACAATCAGCAAGACAATTGAATTGTCTTGCTGAAAATCATTTCAGTACTTATATATATATATATATACTTATTTTCATAATTAATTCTGTGTGAAAACCTTTTATTTTCAGAATGACAATCGGCAAGACAATTGAAATTGTCTTGCTGAAAGTCATTTGCGAATATAATTGTCATTTCAGTGTTTTTCAGTTTAGTTTTATACTGGCAAGACAATCGGTATGACTATTGATTGTCTTACCAGTTATAAACATTATATATATCTATTTTATTTTTATTTTGCCTGGTATGACAATCGGTATGACTATCAGATTGTCATACCAGTTATATTTTTTAATACTTATTCTATTGTATTTCATTTCCTTCTTTTGCCTGGTATGACAATCGGTATGACAATCCCGGATTGTCATACCAGCTGTTATATAAAGGCATGTGTTGTTCTTTTTAAACCATTTTCATCAGCACAGTTCATTTCAAAAAAAAAATTGAACAGTTTTTCACTCCTAATTTTTCTCTATTCTCTCTCTTCGAACCAAACCAAACCTGTTATTTCCTTGCTCGAGTTTTTACTCAGCAAACTTAATCATCACTTTAGTGATATATACATATAAGTATATACATAAACAAGTGCTGTTGAATTTTCTGTAAATTCAGTTTGCCCCTTCAATTCCATTTTAATTTTAATTTCTTATTTGTGTCTTTTGGTGTGTCAAAACTGTGTTAGTGATTTAAGAATTTTAACGAGATACATTTCTGTCTAAATTTTTCGATTATAATTAATTTAATTCGAATTATTAAATTAATTTAATTAATTCAAATTTTCTTAATATTATTCTTAAAATTCTGAAAAGCTTGTGTCTTATTATTATTTTATAAAAAAAAAAATGGCTCTCAATTTCCAAATTGTCGCGCATAATCTAGTTGGTTATTTCAATCCGGAAAAATGTGATGTTGAAAAATTTAAGCCTTGGATTAGATTTTTAAATGATCATTCGATTGTTAGCTCTGCTATTAAATCAAATGTGATTTTAAACGTCGATCTACTTAGACTGATTTGCACAACCTCTACTGTGGCCGATGATTCAAAATCTTTTTCATTCACCGTGGCAAACACACAGTATGTAGTTGATGAAACAGTCGTCAATCGTGCGCTAAATTTTCCACTTGACAATTTCTGTAATTTACCCTCTGAAAATGATATCACAAATTTTTTCAATGCTATTCACTATCAGGGGGTGATCAATTTAACCAAACTTTCTAAATCAAATTTGGTGTCTGAATGGGATATTTTCTTCGATACACTTTCCAAAGTGTTTGCCAACTGCACAAAATCTAATTTTCATAACATTACTTCCACCCTGCAGTATATTGGTCTTGCGGTTGTTTTCAATCAAAGGATCAATTTTGGCAAACTACTTTTTCCCATTCTCTTGAGACGTCTAACTTCTGCTTTACGTGATCATTCTACAAATCGTAGGGTATCATGTTACTATGCTCGTTTTCTTATGCTCATAGCAGATCATCTACTCACCCCTGAACACAAAGCACTTTTTGCTAACTCTGCTGTAACCGAACCCCCACCAGTTAGCAAAAAGATTTACACTCGCCAAGACACAACCTTCAAATTTATGCAAGTACCAGTACTTGTATCTGCTTTCATGGCCAATTATATTCCCTTGCCTATTTTTAATCTTCCCGGCCATGAACAGCAACCTCAACCTCCAGTGGTTCAAGCCACCCAGGCTCTTCCATTACAGGTAGTAACTCCTCACACTCTCTCTCACTCTCTTCCTACTTCTGTTAACAGACCCTCAGTGGTTGATAGGGCTGACCATGAAGTTGTAGAACCACAGCTTCAATCCCAGGTCATAGAGCCAAACACAGAGTCTCATTCTATCTCACCCTCTCCCCCACTGTCTAAAATGTTACCCAGAAGATTATTAGGAAGTAGTACAATGTCAAATATGAGTGAACCCTCAGCTCTGCCTCCTCCTAAGAAAAGAAAAACCTATTCTGAGGCATCTGATAGCTTATCCTTGTCCTCCCAACAGGACATGGACTTTGAAATGGCCAATGAACAGTTACTAGAGGCATTCTCTCAACAGGATGCATCTATTGAAATTTGCCATCGGGCCATGGCATCTTGTACTGAGTCAAGCACAATTCCATTACTCACAATGGAACCATACACTTCCCCAGATAATACTCAGGACACCCAGCGAGGAGTGCACGTAGAGTCGGTTACAGTGTCTGCCATAGTTACGGCAGAAGAGCAGTCACATGCTTCAGAGGGAAAATCTGACTCTCCGCCATCTTTAATAGAGTCATTTTCTCCCCTCCCAGATCCAACAACTCTGGCTCCCTTATGGGATTCTCCACTCGCAGATTTGTCTGGAGAAAGTTGAGGGCAACTCGGTCAATCTATCCCTGAAGCAATTCAGACATCTATTACAAAAGATTTGATAGCATTGACTGAGGATCGGGACTCGCGAATTCCCATTGCACCACCACTGACCTCTCTTGAAGAGGCTAGGGTGATTTTTAATGCAGGTACACAAGAACAGCAATTGGAAGACTCCTCACGAGCAATCATATTGAGAGAAACACATGCACGTGAGATGAGTGAACCAAATACGAGTGAACTTCAGGTGAGAGCACACACAGACACTGATACTATCAACCTGTTAGCTCAGATTGCTGCCCTGAAAGAAGAACTTGCTAAAAGTCAAGCTGAAGCTCAAGCATTCAAAGCACAGGTGGTTGAACGGTCTTCTTCTTCCACCTCTGTCGACAATCAGCTTGCAATCATAAGGAATGACATCTCAGATTTAAAGACTACTGTAATACCAAAGCTCAATTCTATTCAGGACACTCCAAATTTATCAGCTGATGACATATCCAACTTCTGCTCCCTACATACAAGAATGACTTCTCTTGAAGACCTCGTTGAGATGAATCATTCACTGGACAACTCAAGATTTCTAAAGATAGAGACGGGCATGGAACATCTAAATGAAGGCATGAAGCACTTATATTACATGATCAAGAATTCTCATTGCCCTAATGAAGAACAAAGAGCTTATTTTGAAGGACCGTCTGGTGGAGGATCAGGCTCTGGAAGTGGTGGAGGTTTCAAAGGAAAGTCAGTAGAGGATCCCTCAACTAAGGGGGAGAAGAAAGGGAGTAGTTCCAAAGGGAAAGAAAAAGATACTTCTGCTGGAGATAAAGGAAAGGCTGATGATGCCTACTACAGTGGAGAACAGGATGACTTCGATATTTTTGACATTCCCACTGAACCAGTTCAGGAAGATAAAGATGGGTTATTTGAAGCTGAAGAAGAAAGTGATTTTGAAGATTGGGAAGAAGAAGATACAGTGGATCCTAGGTTTGAGAAAGAATTTCAGAAAGAGCAGTCAGAGATGCAAAGAAAAGAAGCTGAACTCAAGAAGGTCTCACAGATCATTGATAGGAGAAAAGACATACAAAGAATAGAAACTCTTCAAAAGCAACGTCTTCATGACATTAAAGCTCAAGAAAGGAGAAGAGATGTCAGACTGAAGATTGGTGGAAAGTGGGATGAAGCTAGGAGAGTACTCGATATGCCTCAGCTATGCACTAACAATGATAGGCAGTTCTTACATCTTCTTGACAAGCTGGAAATCTCAAATCCTAACAATGACATGTACATGAATGCTATCAAGACTGAAGTCTCAAGGATCACAGCTGCTTTTGATAGATCCCTAAATGAGATGAGCATTTTTGTATATTGTCAGAGTGAAGGATCATTCAAAGTGTCACTTCATCTATTTGAGAATCGTTCGTTGTCAGAGATTTGGGTTCTTTTAAACAAAGTGAAAAGAAGCTCAGAGTTGAATGAAGTTCTTCGGGAAAGGCTTAAAGAGTTTGCCAGCAGGGCTAGTCCTCAAGTGGTCAACAATCCTCATCAAGTGAGATTCTTTAAGTCTGATTGTCTTCAAATCTGTCAGCTAGATGTACAATCTCTTAAAGACTACTCAGCTAAGCATCTGGTCTGGATGGAACATCATTTGAGAACTGCTGGATATTCATCCATGTTGAAGACTCAAGCTGCTGACTTGATTCAAGCTTATTGTGAGAAGAATGTTAAAAGGTACAATCAACTCAAGAATAAGTTGAAGACAGTTGGAGTTCAACCAGTCAGACCTGCAAGCTTCACTTCAGAAAAGGATCGTGTTTTTGACAAGGAATTGCTTCAAGATTTAGAAGAAGGTGAAGTCAGAAGAGAAGACAACTAAAGTCAATTAGCTCAAAACTCAATGTAATATGATTAGAGCGTTATGAATCAAGATAGACTAATGTAGTTATATGTTCAGGCTAGAGGAACATCTATCTTGTATTCACTTGTAAATTTCATTTGGAATCTGGAAAATGTTAAATATAATCCAGAACTTTTCTGCTATTTACTTTACATTACTGTTTATATCTTTTTCTTATTTGTTAGTTGAGTTATCCTCTAGGTATTTGTTGTTATTGTCTAACAAGCAAATAGGGGGAGATTGAAAGGCATATGTCATAGCCTACTCGTTTATTCGAGTATTTAACTCAACTCAAATAAGAATGTAATAAGTAAATAGTGGATCAAGCATCAGAGAGATCTCACAAAGTAACATCTGTCAAAGAATAAAGAAACATTGTTCATCTGCAGACTTGAAGATTCACTGGAAGAAGTTCAAGAATTTGATCATGCCTCAGTGATGTAAATCAAGATCGTGGATTTAATCAAGTGACAGAGATCTCGTCAAGGTATCATTTATTACAAGGATTCAATCAGAACAACAGAGTCAAGACATGAAGAAACGTCACGAAAGTTAGTCACTCATGAACCAGACAGTACATCGAGTGTCAGCATTGAAGTGACGGAATTGATTCATAAGTCTCAGTGACTTTCAGAAGATTGTCAGAAGAATGGTTGCTGCTCAGCGTTAGTATTAATTCTCCATTAATTAATTAAGTCATATAATTTAATTAAGAAAATAAATTATATCTGCAAGGATTAATTTATTAATTAATTGAATTAAATTGATTAATTAATTTAGAATTAATATTAAGGAATTACAGAATTTTAATTGGTTTAAATCTATTTAAATTGAAACAAGACAATCTGGATTGTATTAATATGACAATCGGTATGACAATCAATAGTCATACCGAAAGTCATGCTAATTCATTTAATTGTCTTGTTAGAATTTTTATTAGATTAAAAATCTGTTATTAATCTTTGCAAGACAATCTGGATTGTATTAATATGACAATCGGTATGACAATCAATAGTCATACCGAAAGTCATGCTAATTCATTTAATTGTCTTGTTAGAATTTTTATTAGATTAAAAATCTGTTATTAATCTTTGCAAGACAATCTGAATTGTACTTGTGTAACAATCGGTATGACAATCAATTGTCATACCGAAAGTCATGCTGGTTCAAAGGATTGTCATTGCAGTTCATTTGCATTCGGCTGTTTACTTAAAAAGAAACAAAAGAAGCAGAAGTAAATATCATCCAACTATTCAGCAATCAAACAGAACACACTACAAGAACAAAAGAAAAAGCAGTAGAAAAATATTTCATCTATTCTGCAACTTCAAGATCAATTTTCTAGATTGTAAAGTTAAATCCAATCAACTAGAAATACTTATCTTGTTCTTGTATATCTATCTAGCGGATTAAAATCCCTAGAACTTAATCTCAAATCGCTTTTAGCATTTGATCTTTTAATTACAAAAATAGAAAAAGTTCATGTCGAATTTATTCTAAATTTGTAATAATTGATTTGAGATTAATCCCTTGTAACCGATACCGTAGTTGTAACACCTTTCAAGTTTAATAAAAGTTTTATTTAACTTGAATTTTGTTTCACAATTTTATTCCGCATTTTATTCGACGAAACGGTATTGTTTGCATTCAACCCCCCCTTCTACAAACAAATTGGGACCTAACATTATGGGATATTATTAGTACTCTATGTGGTATATAAGTGTATGTAAAGATCGTCAGAATCCAATTCTGAACACTTTGATTTTCCTGGAAATCCACAAGATACGGAAAGAATTGAGAAAAAGGTAACAGGATAAAAAGGATTTAAATTAAAGGATTATATTAGAGGATCATAAAAAGGAATTTAATGTATTGAGAAAGGTTAAGGGAACCTAAGTAATAAGATCCCGGGTATGATCCCTCAAACGATAAACGAGAACGAAAGATAAGCGAACCGTAAAATAAATAAGTGACCAAGAGACAAGCTTGTACAAGAAGCCAGGGATTGTGACATCATCAAACCACATGGTGTGGACAAGTGGAAGCATTATGACATGTACAAGGTGACACAAGCATGACATGGGAAGGAAGGAGGTGTGGTGGCTTTTTAACCACACAAATTCAAGGGCAACAAGGTAATTAACTAAATCAAACATAAAAACAAGCCAACCAAGCCAAGCAAAATCATTTTCATCAAAATCAAAAAGAAACCAAGGCATGGTTCATCATGCTCTCGGCTTTTTACTATTGCAAATGGGCAAGAATTCAAAAACTCAAGATCCAAGCCTCCTAAATTGGTGAGTTAATTCCCTAATCATCTTCATGCTTAGTTAGGGCTATATCATGAGTTTAAGCCATCAATTCCTTCTCCATCTTCTTCATTTAATCAAAGAAGAAGACTATGAATAGTGTTTTCAAGTTTTTAACTTGAAGTTTTTCTTGTTTTTCTTGAAGATCCAAGCATTCTTAAGACTTCTCAAAGCTTCTTAAGGCTTCCTAGCTCCTCCCACCACTCAAAGGAAGGTATACCATCTCCAAACCCTAGATTCCTATATATTATAAGATGATTTTGATTAGTAGGGTGCTATTGTAGCTTGTTGTTGTGATTTAGAGTTTGGGATTTGAAATGGTAGTGAAATGGAATGGTGAATGTTGTGGCTTTGATTAAAAGGACTTAAGTATGATTAAAGTTAAGCTTAGGCATAAGTATGAATGATTAAATTGAATTGGTTGGGGTTGTTATAATGTGATAAGGATGGATGTTGGTTGTATGTTGGATTTGAGGTTGATTTGGAATGGGTTTGAATGGTTTAAAATATTGGAAATCGCGTAAACATAGCCGTCGTAACGTCCGATTTTCTTTGGACTGTTTTTGTGCATAACATTAGGACCCTAGAACCCCCTGCTAGATTATGACCACTGCCATGTTTAGATAGCTCATGTTACGAGCTTCGTTTTGATATGTAGTTCGTTCGATTCCGATGCACGGTTTAGGAGAAACGACCGTTTCAAGTAACGGCGTTTCGCGAACGAAACTTTTTCCCTCGCCTTACTTTGAAACATAGGTTAAAGACCAAAAAGGGTTAATTAATGTATGAAACATTTATGGTAAGTGTGCTAGGCAGTTAGTAAGACACTCGCGAAGGAATCGCTTTAAAACTCGTAAAGGTTAAATTATTAAAAATGGTGGAGCCGAGGGTACCCGAGTGACTTAAGCGAATCAGTGAGCGCAAAACAAGCGTTAGAGTCTAAGTTAGTTAAAGTATAGATTTACAAGTGATTTTGGTTTAATTCCAACTTACTTGTTGTTTATAGGTTACCAGACTCGTCCCGAGCCATTCGTAACCCCAGTCGCTCAGGCAAGTTTTCTACCCGTTATACTGTTGTTGTGATGTAAATATATGTATATGCATTATCTTGTGATAAGTGCATGATTGTTATTAGCAATTTTTGCGATATATTGGAGCATGCTGATATGGTATATATGCATGTCTGTTTCGTAATCTGGTTATCTATCTGTTGATTTCAATGCTTATAGTTGCATAATACCTATGCTAGAAATAAGCAGTAGTTGCGTATACCCTTAGTATAGGGGACCCAAAGGTGAATATATTTCTAAACCGGGAGTCGATGTTCCCGAGTATATTATATATATATATTTATATATATATGGATATGGTTTTCAAAACTATTGATCGAATAAGGTTTATTCTATAACTTTATTTTATTAATGAATATTACCTTGAATATTCATTCGAGGACTTATGACTCCTTTACATTATTTATTGGATATTACTTGGATATTCATTTGAGGATGTATGACTCCTTAATTTTATTTAATGAATATTATTTATAATATTCATTCGAGGTATTATGACTCAGCTTAATATTTAATGAATATTATTTCGAATATTCATTCGAGGGCTTATGACTCAGCTTATTTAATTATTGAATATTATTTCGAATATTCATTCGAGGGCTTATGACTCAGCTTATTTTATTTAATGAATATTATTTGAATATTCATTTGAGGATCTATGACTCCGATTATTTGCTAAGATATTTTCTTTATTTTATTAAAGAATAAGGTGTCGATAATCAAACTTATTTTTGATTATTCAAATAAAGATAGTACTTTCATATAAGTATATCTTTGGTTATTTAATACTCGTTTCAAGTATAAGTTTTAATACTTTTACTTCAATTATTTTTATAAAGATTATTCTTTATGGGAATATTATTTAAATAATAATATTCAGTTATTTTCTAAATATTCTGGGGACTGATTTACTTCATTAAATCAGCTTTACTCCAAACACTCTATAAAGTGTTTTCGAGTCTTCAAAATGATTTTTAAAAGATAGAGCGGATCCCAAAACTCATTTTTATATTTAAGATCTTCCTTTTAAGGGGATTTAAATACTCGCTCAAAACCTGAGGGATCCGGCTCTGTGGTGTGTTTTATATTCGCAACAAGGTTGCTGTTTTGATAAATGAATTGATTACTTACCCAACACTCGGGAAGTAAAATTCTTGGAACAAGTTAATCCATTAACAGGCATCGCCTGGGAAATATCGGTGAGTTCTCCTTTCCAAATAGGTACGACTTCTTGGTGGAGCCGTATCAACAAGTTTCTACTTGGGGAAAGTGGGGACAAGCTTTACGTTTCAGAGTCATGGATTTCATCTGAACTAGGAGTGGCGTAAGTGGCCGAGTAGCGCCGGCCCAGCCTTATTATATTGGCCCAAATGGCCTGGAAGTTCCGCTAAGGCGGTCGATTCCTTAGGAGTTCAGTGTTCGGTTGACAAGTAAATCCGACAGGTTCTCCTCTATATGTAGAAAATGGTGGGGTTGTACTACTACGACTGATCATCGTAAGTGGTCTTCCTGGCACGGCAAACTCCCGTAATGAGTTCATCATCCAATTGGATATTTCTGCAACACTACCCAGAGCACTTCGATAGAAAGGCTACGGTTGGGCGATTGTTGAGTGTTGGCAGGGTCAAGTTTTCAAAAATGATGTTTGCATCAAATGAAGTATCTCGAAACTTCATTTTATGTTGATGATATTTTAAAGATTTAATCTATTCAAATCTGGTCTTGTAGTCTCATCTATGTGATGAATTGTTGAAAGCTCATTATACTTTGAACAGTGGTAGTTCAAGTAGCTTTATAAATGATATAAGTATAGTGAAGTATTTGGTAACTTCATCCCTTGTTTTTACTTATATCTAGTAAGTAATTATCTTACTCATGATAAAAGATTCTAGTAAGTATCCATTTAGATACTTATATTATTGTTATCACTATATATTATCTTGCGAGCTGTAAGGCTCACTCTTGCTTTATTTCTTCATCACACAACAACAGTTAGGAAAGATGGCCAGACTCCAGCAGACCCAGCGCAAGCGCGTGGGAAGCGTCCCGCGTCTTCCCGTTGATGTTGTAGCTGCTATAGCTGCAGAGGTAGATCTATTGTAGATCAGACCATCTACTTTTGAGAATCAATTATGTATAATTATAACTTGTGGCAGATAATGGCAATTAACTGTAAATTTATCAAGAAATCATTTTGGGTTGTAATAACTTTTAAATTGTGGATTCAAAGACTTGTACTTATTTAAATTTCATCTCTGAGACTATAACGGGTTGTGGTGTGTGTTAGTGTGGGGTCACAACATAAGGTTATTATTATTAATTAAGTGAAGTGATATTGTGGAAAGAAAGACCGTGACGACCCGGATCCCCGACCCCGGATCTGGGGGTGTTACATGTTTTTTGGTAAAGTTAGCAACTTTGATGCTGTGACTTATTCACTTGTTAACATGCTTTATATGCTTTTAAGTGATAAGTATTTTAATTTCAGTACTTCTGTCATGTATGAATTAGGGAGTAAGTTAGGAGATATAAAGAAAAGGTCTAAGAACATCTATTATGCTAGATTCTTTATGATGTTAGCTAATTTTATTTCTGACGATCTCTCAATTGAGAACCTAATAAATAAGTTAGATTGTTGGGTCCAAGAGAAAAGAATTATTGCTAACCTGAACAGGGCAAATCACCACAAGGATGTTCCCTTTGTTTACATGCCAATTATGGAACAGCCTCAGGTAAGTGAGGTAAATACCTACTACTTCTCAACCATTAGTTTCTTTGCAATCAAATATGGGTATGGCACCTATAACAGTGACCAACTAGATGCCTACACAAGCTATAAAACCAAGAATTTCAAAATCCAAGTCAAAGAAAGCCCCCTCTAGTTTCTCTCAAAAGAAGCTAGTTGTAATATCCATTAAAAACCAAGAGGGGAGTGTGATGGGTAGTAAGTCTGGTGAGGGATATGGTGAAAATAAAAGAAGCCCTAAGGATAAGGAGGGAGAGGTGTGTGTAACCTATCCTAGCCACACTGCAGTTTCCCAACAGACTGTAGTGCTTAATAAGGACTCAAGCTCATTACTAGTTTCATCCTCCCAAAAGGATGTTACTATTGAAACAAGCTCTCAACCAAGAGCACATGCTAAGGGGGTTAGGGACACAAGCTCACCCCAAACTTATGCTAGAAAGAAGAAATCTAAAACACTTGGGGATACAAAGGGTGCACACACTGTGCAAACTGTAGTCAAAGACTCAGTTACAACACCTTCTCAAATTCAGGTTGATGTGGTTCCTGTAAATGTGGAGTCACAACCAAAATCTTTAATAATAGAAGCACCTCACACGCAAAACTCACCCATAAATTCTTTGGATGTGGACATGATTCACACATCAATTCCTGATTCTCCATCTCTGACTCTCATGAAGAAGTCAAAATCTACAGCAAGTAACCATCATCTTTTAGATGTTTTGTCGGCTCACTTGCCATTTCTTTCTGATTCTACTGAGAAATCTGTGCAAAATATCAAATCAATCATAACAGATTCTACAGTAGTCTCTACTCCAAACTCTGTCATTTCTACTATCTCGACGGATATCGTTCATCCGTTGACTAGTGATTCTAGCTTGACGGATGTGCTTAACAGCAATCATCCGTTGACACTACCAACTACTACTTCGACGGATGTTTCTCATCCGTTGACTATCACTGCACAACTTAAAATCTCAACTATTATCACAAGTGCAGATGATTTAGTAACTGTATAATCACTTCTAGGATTAAGGGAAGGGAGTGAACAAAGTAAGAGGCTGAGTTGCTCTCTGGAAAAAGAAGAGGAAAAGAGTGAAAATCTGTAAGCTATTTCTTCCAGCTTGGAAAAAATGAGTGAGTGGAGTCCCACCTTAGTAGGTGAAGGTGTGGGTTTGAGGGTGGGAAGCCAAGGGGTGCCCTTGATGCAAGAAAATAGAGAAAATGAGAGAAAAGCAGGTACTGAAGAATGGGAAGAGCTCATTGTTAGTGAGTTAAGGGATGTCAAAGAGGCTGACAAGAAACAAATATTTCAGCAAGATTATCAAGCTGTCTTAGACTCTGTTTCTTATGAAGCCGAGACATTTACTCACTCTGTTCCAGCTTATCAAGTCTTGGTTGAACATGACAATGAGGCTGCTGAGAGAATTCTAAACTCGGTGCACACAACTGCTTCTATGCAAAAGGCCATGGATGCAATCACTGCCATGCCCTCCACAGTTGGTGATGATTTTAATTACCAACTAGTGGCTCTGAGGATATGTTTGGGGATGAAGATGATGATGAAGGAGATTTCATGCATATAGGGGGAGAAGCAGACCCTAGCTCAAGTACAAAAACTCAATCTTGGATGTTTAGCAAAGAATGTGATGAGAACCATTTCAAATTAACTCTCTTTCACATAATTCAACAGACTCAGACAGCTCTTCAAGCTATTACAAATGCCAACACCAAGAGACTTCTTCAAGCACACCTTGAGTCTCTTTGATGAGTGTGCCCTTTATCTTAATATTGTCCCTATATTTTGGTTATTTTGCATTGATTTGGATTTTTATTTAATAAAAATTAATATTTTATTGTAGGTATCAAGGAGATAAAATAAAGGAAGGCTTGGAGTTTACAAAATCAGATTTGGAGTTTAATTTGATTAAAAATCTGATTTATTGGGCAATATGCGCAGTCTACACTGTTTGGGCCATATCTGGAGTTCTAGAAGTCCGATTCTGATGATTTTACAGCCCATGGAAAGCTTATGAGAAGAGCTTCAATTTAGAATTGGTCTTAAATTTATAATCCAGCCAAATCAGCCCAGAATAAGATCCCAAAAATTAACTACAAATTTCCTTTCCTGAAATTCAATTCTAATTGGGTAATCTCCTTGTATTTGCTTTAATTAATTAAAAATACTTTTATTAGAGATATTATTATTATTATTATTATTATTAATATTATTATTTCTATCATTATTCAGACCTAATCTGAATAAGAGGGTGAGCACGGGAAAAAAAGAGATAAGCAAGATAGAGAGAGAAATAAGAAGCCCGAGGAAGGAGATACAACCATTGAAGACTTTTAACTGGATATGTTTTTTCTCCATCTTTTTGTTTAGAATTCTCTCCTTAACTCTTTTCATTATGAATTTGTATTATCAACTCTTGGGTGATTTTATGATATCGATTATGAACTAATTTTATAAAGTTGGGATTTTTATGGAACCCTAGCATGAGAATATTGGTGTTTTGTTAAAGAGTACTGTATGCAGTTTTATGGTTTACTCATTCAAGTGATTTTCATGCTTAAACTTGCTATTGTCTGATCAACTGTTGTAGGTTATTGAATTAATTATAATACCGAGAGGGTTATAGTTAATAGACATAAAACTTAAATGATGCATACTTTTATCTTGTGATTATAATATTGTTACGGTATAGACATATATTGTGACCATGCATAACTTTGTGAATTGGTGCTTAATTTTATTCTGAAAAGTAAATTGGCATAGACATATGTTATTTTATTTGATAGGAATTATACCATGGTGATTTTGAGAGGAACCTATGACCAATGAATTCTAGCTAGTGAACTGTGGAATTGCTATAGTACATCACAACTCTTTTACCAATTTTCACGTGTTAGGGGGAAGTAATTATCCTGACTTATCTTCTCATATTTGAATCTCTATCAACTTTTCGTGCTAGTTTAATTTTAGTTGTTTAATTCAATTTTTATTAGTTAGTTTAGTTATAAAAATCTTCTACACTTTTATGCTCGATAACTGAATTGTTAGATATAACTTTCAAAATTGATATAAATATACAGTCCTTGAGGTACGATAACTGGTATTACTACTATATTACTTGTTTGCGATTGTGTACACTTGCATATCAGTATTTTATGCAACACTCTTCAACTGCACCAAATCCAATCTCTAAAGCAAACTCAAGATGTAACTGAGCTCAAGACAGAAATTGGTCACGTCAAAAAGGACATCACTGCAAGATTGGAGGCTACCTTTCCTAACACAACAATGTTAGATATCAACAGACAGCTTAGGACAAACTCTAATCTAGTCAGCAAGGTGGACTCTTTGGACACCAGGCTCAAGAACCTGGAAACCTCAATCACTCAAATACACCTCCATCAAGCTCAACAACCACTGCTTCTTCAAAAGTTGGTGGCTGCACAAACCTCTACCCCTGCTCGACTTGATGCTAATAAAAAGGGGAAGAAAGACTCTATCATTCCAGTTAGTCAGGGAGAGTCAACTAGTGAGGGGGAGAAAGTGCACACCATACAAGTCAGCAAGGTGATTGTTCCTGAAATTGCTTTATCTAAGCCACCAGCTCTTGACAATATTGATCTGATCAAGATAGCAGCAGCTGAGTTGGAGGCAAATGAAAAATGGAATAAGCTTGATGTAGCATCAACTGAGTTGTAATTAAATGAAAAATGGAAGAAGCTTGATGAAAACATCAAGAAGAAGTTTGGTCCAATTGAGAAGCAAGACAAAGTCTTCTCTCATTTCTTTCAATTGAGACCAATTTCAGCAAATGACATGAGCTTAGGGAACATGGAAAGAGGTTGTTCGCTGTAATTTAAACGCAAAAATACATGCAAGCGTACACGATCACAAGTAGTATAGATTAAATTAAAGTTCATTCCCACAAAGACTGGTTTAAACAGAATATGCGCTTATGCAACAATGTATGGTTATCATTCAATGCTAAGACAAATAATAAATTGAGTTTTGATTTAACTAATAGATTATACTAAATAATATTAACTAAAGGAATTAAGATTGAATTACTTATATAAGAATTAACATGGGATTCTAACTTCATTCAAAGTTATGTTCTTTAACCCTAGCATGTGATGGTGATGACAACTAATCAGATAACACGATACTAGTATACGCTAATTTTTTTTATACGTATACCATATTATCAAACATCCACAATTAAGATAAAAGTTGAATAGACACCAATTATGCTTAGTCCCTATATGTCTATAAAGATTAAAAACATAATGGTTTAAGAGCAAGTTATCTATCGTGATTACATAGGGTAAATAAGATAGTTAAAATTACCCACGAATCATGCATAACAAATATACATGAACCTATGCTAGCATGGCAAGTTCTAAACCTCTATATTCACTGTCGTTTCAATAGAGATTAACAAACAATCTTAGATTGTAGCTACACATCAAAGACGAATAACCACAACCAGACTAGGAAATCATAAATCACCACACACAAAGGATTATAAAATAATTAACTATTGAATTCCAAAAATAAATCCGTTAGATCCCCATGACAATGATTAGTTCATAATCGAACTCATCGCCACCATGGGTTCCAATGAAAACATGCTAATAAACAATATAAGAGTACTAGGGTTCAAAGACAAATCGAAAACAAGCATCTGAAGTACAACTATAATGAAGAATACAAAAGTCTTCTTCTCCGTAGCCGTCTTGTACTCTCTAGGTCTTCGTATTGCTCTCCCTTATCTCCTCGTTCTTAAAAACGAATTATTATAGGTTTATATAGCTTCTGGACGACCTGGGCCATTAAAATCTTTGAATGCGAGTCAAATCAGGATTCTGTGCAAACCACCTGGCACGGCCGCCCCATCCTCTGCGCGGGCGCGCGCGATTTTCGTAACTCTGGTGTGGCCGACCCGCCTTCCACGCAGGCGCGCAGTGCTTCTGTTCCGTGACTTCAAATTCTTTTTTTTGCTATAACTTGAGCTCCGTTTATGAGAATTCGACGATCTAATAGTCCAAGCGAAACTATCGAGATGCTCATCAATATGAGAATGACCTAGGCTTCAGAGTCTGACCTCCTTTCAGCATATTTCCTTGAAAAGCTCATTTATTCTTCCAACTAATGCCTGAAATGCAAAATCACAAAAACACATCAAAAATACCAATAACTTGAGTCCAAAACACCAACTTAAGCATGTAATGAAGCGTTCCAAGTAGATATAAATCTACTTATCACACCCCCAAACTTGAATCGATTCTTGTGCTCAAGCATTAACAGACTCAAAACTATAAAACATCTTAATGGATGAATGCAACTACGTGAATGCAACTAAATGATAATGCAATTGATCCCCTCAGAATAACTATAACCAACCAACAAGAAAATGCCTCTAAGAATGCAATGACTCTAAACAGAGTTCGAATAAACCTCACAAACCAACTCACAAACCAGAAATGTGCGTGTGTGGATGCTTAATAGATATACTCTTGAAACTAGATCAATAACCATAACTTATCTATCATAAAAAAAAATCATAAGTTTATAAACAAAATAGATGTTAAACGAATAATGACTCACAACACCTCATTCCTACTAGAGTTATACAAGGATTCACACTATTATTGAATACATAACAAAGATGCTTATTTGATCGTGCAATGAATGAGGTCCCAAAAGACTTATACAATAATACCCATGTAGCGAGCGTTAGGTTAGCGGATCCCAGACTATAAAAGCCTTAGGTCACTAGGCACAAATTCCCCTAGAACTTAATAACTCGAGTATTAAAGAGCTCACTCTTGATCAATTATGCATAAACACATATTTTTTTCTTTCTTTTTTTTGTTTTTTTTCTTCAACAATTTCTGAATGAGTGTGTTTTGCTCCATCTCATTCAACCCTAGACTACTCATAAATTATGAGCCGGCTACTAGCCATTTGACACCTAGCCTTATTCACAACTAGCAATGAAATCCAAGTTTTTCTCCAATTTAAAATTCAGTATTTTTACGTCATTACGAGAATATCAAAAATTCTAGATATAAACAAGTGATTCAATTTTAACAACTAAACAAATATGATCATGATCTAGCTCAAAAGCAAACCTATAATACTTGTGATTTTTTTCCTGGCATGCAAATCAATTCATCAGACTTAAACAACCCTCTATTCATCATCACCACACTCAAATAAACATCAACTAATCAATTGGAAATAGCTTAACCTAAGGGATCATGTTATATGCATGCACATGCAACTATATGAACTCACATAAAAATAAACAAAAATACAAATAAAAATGATCTATATGAACAATCATGCAAAAATATGAATGAAATACAACTAAACATGCAAAATGAATCTATATGAATCTTTATGGACACACAAAAAATAATCCTCACATTACCACCCCCAAACTTAAAATTTTCAATGTCATCACTAAAGGTAATAATAAGGATTTCATGCATACCTAGTTATCAAAATCTTCACCCTCCTCGGGTGGAGTATCAGGAGGCGGATACATAGAATCAACACCCAAACACCGGCCAATCAACCTTAACACAAGTGGCTCAGAAAGCAGTGCCCAATGCCTGTGTCAAGTCAGCCGTAAAATGACTGTGCATGTCGTGCATCACATCCATGCATCTGGCCAATCTCCTGAACTGCGTATCGCCAAGCCCATAACCATCCCCTTCTTCCTACTGAACATGTGAAGAACTAGCCTCACCTCGAGTGGCTCTCCAAGCTGCAAGCCTAGCCGGAGAAGAACCACCAGCATAAGTCTGATCAGCTGGCTGGCCATCGGGAAAATGATCATAACTGTAACCCATACCCTTCTCATCCGCTTTTCCACCATACCATTCCCGCATCATTGAGATTGTAGAGCTATCAATAGGAGCACTCGGCATCTACAACTGCTCCAACTCGGGCCAACGAACACCCACTGAAATACAAAGCTTCGTCACAATCGAGGCATGAGGAATCGCCCCCGATGTCTTGGTTTTCAGAAATCGTAGCATATCCTGATATATCACATGGACGAGATCTACATACTCCTCATTCAAGATCCCCCAAAGGAAAATAGCACGATCAACAGTAACATAATGCTGATGCGAAGAAGGCATAATATTCGCACACACAAAAGCATTCCATGCTCGAGCATTCCTGTTCATGCATGCAGCCGGAAAAGTGAGCGGCTCATCCGTGCCCTTCTTGCACTTCCACTATGTTCCCGGAACACACAACTCAGCCACAATATGATCAAGATCAAAATCTTCCCTTGTCTTTTGGACCCAATCCTCCTGCATCGGCTTTCTCGCGGGTTGATTGATAACCCTACGAATAGCCGCCGGCGTGTAATCCACCATTAAACCACATACCACAGAAAACCCATTCTTATTAGCCCTTGTATTAGCATAAAACTCCCGAACAATACTCATCGGGACTGCGGCGGGTACCGCGCAAAAAGTTTGCCATTCCATCTCAGTAATCATCTCCTAGAGTTTTCCATCCCTCGCAGTGGGTAAGAACCCCCTCTCCTTCGTAATTGATTTGGACATCAATCGATTAAACTCAGCTTGTGTGTCAGGAGAAGAAAATCTAACCACCGCTCCAACAGCACTCGAATCCGATGAGTGACTAGAGCTGCTACTCAACACGACTCTCGATCTTTTGGGTGCCATAAGAATAATAGTAGAGATTTGGTGTGTAAGTAATGAATATAAAAACCTAGGGTTTTGCAAGAATAAGAAGATGTTTATAGGATGTATGTATATATAGGGTAGAGATTAGTTTGGGTTAGGATTGTGTAGGAATAAGAATTAGGATAAGATTAGGGTAGACAAGAGTTAAAAATTCGGCTGGGTTTGTTTTGGGGTTTTTGATTTTTTTCTATTTTCCAGCTTTTTTTTCTTTTTCTAGAGCCTTCACGCGACCACCCTGCATACCCGCGTGGGCACGCCAGCTTTCTGTTGAATCCGCGCGGCCGCCCTGCTTCTGGCGCGGGCGCGCCGGGCTTTTGAAAAAATGAATTTTTTTGTTATTTTTTTGTATTTTTTTCTCGACGAACCTACTATACAACAAACATGGGTTTCCTCCCAAGAAGCGCTTGGTTTACGTCTCTAGCTTGACGTGAAATCTCGGATTCAAGTTGTTGAAAGAACGGCGCTCACCACCTCGCGGTTCGCCGTATCTCCATAGTAATGCTTTAATATTTGCTCATTCACCTTGATCCTGATGCGTATCAAAAATCTCCACAGCTCCATGCGAAAACACAGTTTTGACCGTGAATGGCCCTGACCACCTCGACTTAAATTTTCTCGGAAAAAGTCGGAGAAGAGAGTTGTACAATAGAACCTTCTGACCGGGCACAAAAGACTTGCACACTAATTGTCTATCATGCCATATCTTGACTTTCTCCTTGTACACTTTGTTATTCTCATAAGCCTGTAGTCGAAACTCCTCGAGTTCATTTAGTTGAAGTATTCTTTTCTCTCCAATAACTTCCAAGTCAAGATTTAACTTCTTCAAAGCCCAATATGCTTTATGCTCTAACTTCGCAGGCAAATGACACGCCTTCCCATATACCAACTGGAAAGAAGACATACCAAAAGGAGTCTTAAATGTTGTTCTATATGCCCAAACAGCTTCATCTAGCTTCAAAGACCAATCCATTCTTGATGGACTCACCACCTTCTCCAAGATACGTTTAATCTCCTGATTAGACACTTCAACTTGCCCATTAGTTTGAGGATGGTAGGCTGTGGCAATACGATGATTCACGTGATACTGTTCCATCAATGCAGTTAACTTGCGATTGCAGAAATGCGATTCCTCATCACTGATTATGACTCTTGGAGTGCCGAAATGCGTGAATATCTGCTTATGAAGAAAGTTAATCACCACCTTAGTATCATTGGTCGGTAACGCTTTCACCTCGACCCATTTGGACACATAATCAACCGCCAATAGAATATACTGATTGTTGCAGGATGAGACAAATGACCCCATAAAGTCAATTCCCCAAACATCGAAAATCTCAACTTCGAGCATCACACTGATAGGCATCTCGTCTCTCTTGGTTATATTACCAACTCGTTGACAACAATCACATCTTGAAATGAACTGATGAGCATCCTTAAACAAGGTAGGCCAGAAGAATCCTACTTGAAGGATACGAGTAATTATCTTCTCTCCTCCATAATGTCCATCATACACGGTAGAATGACAGTCACGCAATATCCCCTATGTCTCACTATACAGAATGCATCATCTGATAACTTGGTCAGCTCCTTTTCTAAACAAGAATGGCTCATCCCATCAATACCACATCACCTCATATAGAAACTTCTTCCTTTGAGCATAGGAGATATCGGGGGGAATGACATTACTCACAAGATAGTTCACAATATCTGCAAACCATGGTTCTTCTTCTTGCACCCCAAAAAGTTACTCATTGGGAAAAGATTCATTGATCAATGTCTTATCCTCCGAAGTTTAACTTGCTCTTTCAAGCGTGATAGATGATCTGCTACTTGATTTTTGTACCTTTTCGATCCTTGATTTCCAGCTCGAATTCTTGAAGTAAGAGAATCCATCAAATCAAGCTAGGTTTTGAGTCTTTCTTCGAGAAAAGATATCGAATAGCAGCATGATCAGTGTAAACTGTCACCATTGTCCCAAGCAAATAAGATCGAAACTTCTCGAACCTATAGACAATTGCCAGCAACTCCTTCTCTGTAGTAGTGTAATTCAGCTGAGCGCCATTAAGGGTCTTACTAGCATAGTAAACCACATGGAAAATGTTCTGCTTCCTCAGGCCAAGAACTGCTCCAACTGCATAGTCACTAGCATCACACATCAGCTCGAAGGGCTCATTCCAATCAAGTGCAGTAATCATAGGTGCTGTAATCAAACTCTTTTTCAAGCTCTCAAAAGAAGCTAAACACTCTTCATTGAATTTTAAGGGTACATCCTTTTCCAGCAAATTACACAATGGCTTAGAGATTTTGGAGAAATCTTTGCTGAATCGCCGATAAAAAACCTGCATGACCAAGAAAACTGCGGACTCCTTTAACCGATATTGGCGGAGGAAGATTTTCAATGACCCCACCTTATTTTTATCCACCTCAAGACCCTTGCTAGACACCTTGTGCCCAAGAATGATAGCTTGTTGCACCATGAAGTGACATCTTTCCCAATTGAGCACCAGATTGGTCTCAACACATCTTTTCAGCATCAACCCAAGATTATACAAGCATTCGTCATAGAAATTCCCGAACACGGAAAAGTCATCCATGAACACCTCCACAATAGTGCCAATCATGTCTGAGAAAATGGCCATCATGCATCTCTGAAAAGTAGCAGGTGCACCAGAAAGTCCGAAAGAGACTCGATGAAAAGCAAAAGTGCCAAATAGACAAGTAAACGTAGTCTTTTCTTGATCTTCCGGGCAATACAAATCTGATTATATCCCGAATATCCATGCAGAAGATAATAGTACTCATGACCAGCCAGCCTGTCAAGCATCTGATCAATAAATGGAAGCGGGAAGTGATCTTTCCTGGTGGCTTTATTCAGCTTTCGATAGTCCATGCAAACTCCCCATCATGTGATTGTCCGAGTAGGGATGAGCTCATTCTTCTCATTAGCTACAACGGTAATGCCACCTTTCTTAGGTACACACTGCACCGGGCTCACCCAAGAACTGTCAGTCATTCCTGCATCTAGCCATTTAAGAATTTCCTTCTTCACAACCTTTTTCATGATATAATTTAGCCTCTTTTATTGCTCAACCGTTGGCTTGCTTCCTTCCTCAAGCAGAATTTTATGCATGCAATAAGAAGGGCTAATTCCCTTGATATCTATTATAGTCCATCCAATTGATGATTTAAACTCCCTCAGAATTCTCAAGAGCTTATCTTCATCACATCCTGAAAGGTCAGATGCAATAATAACATGAAAAATAGATGCATCACCTAAAAGCACATACCTCAAGTGATCAGGCAGTGGTTTGAGCTAAATTGTAGGAGCTTCTTCGATAGATGGCTTGAGATGCTTTGGAGAATTTTTCAGCTCTTCCAATCCAAGAGACTCGAACGATAAGTCCAACTTCCTCTTCCATAGGAATGCATTCAAATACTGTATCTGCTCTTCCCCTTCTTCATCTTCACTATCAGAATCCCCCGTTAAGGCTCTTTCCAAGGCGTCAGTCCTTAACAAGTGATCAAGCACCGAAGTCACTATAGAGTCGACCAACTCCACTTTAAAGCACTCCTCTTCATCAGTAGGGAATTTCATATCATTTAAGACATTAAACATGACATCCTGACCTAGAACTCTCATGGTTAGTTCACCTTTTGCACATCGATAAGAGTTCGGCCCGTAGCTAAGAATGGTCTTCCCAAGATAATGGGAATCTTCTTATCCTCCTCAAAGTCAAGTATGATGAAATCAGCTAGGAAGATGAGTTTATCCACCTTAACCAAGAGATCCTCCACTACTCCTGGCGGATAAGTGATAGAACGGTCAGCCAGTTGCAAAGACATGTTCACAGGTTTTGGATTAGGTAGTCCAAGTTTCTTGAAAACGGACAAGGGCATCAGATTGATGCTAGCTCCCAAGTCACACAAACACTTGTCGAATGATAGATTTCCAATGGTGCAAGGTATCATGAAGCTTCCTGGATCTTTAAGCTTAGGAGGCAGTTTCTGTTGCAGCACAACACTGCACTCCTCCGTTAGAGCAACGATTTCTAACTCCTCAAGTTTTAGCTTCCGAGATAGAATACCTTTCATGAACTTAACGTAGCTCGGCATCTGTTCTAGAGCTTCAACAAAAGGTATGTTAATGTACAACTTCTTGAAAACTTCCAAAAACTTGGCAAATTGCTTATCAAACTTCTGCTTTTGACGTCTTTTATGATATTGCGGAGGTGGGTAGACCTGTTTAACCCCTATATTACCCTCAGGAGGATTGTTTTCAACAGCTTTCTTCTTCGATTCCACCTCGGCGCCCTTCTGCACAACTTTTTCAGCTACAATCTCCTTTTCACGAATTGGCAAAGGTGCAGATGCACCTACTGTAACACCCCCAAATCCGGGGTCAAGGGATTTGGTCGTCACTATGAAACCTCAATCCAAATTAACTTGTTAAATCAATAAATAAATGCCAGCAGAAGATATTTATCATTTATGACCCCAAACTAATCCAAGATCTTTTAAGGTTACAGTTCTGGAAACAAGAATTCCAAATTCCACAAATTAATTTTTACTTTCTTTTAAAACTCTTTTCAATAATTCTCAACCTTAAAACTTAACCCGCTAGTATAACTTCGAAAAGAAGTATACTAGGCCCAAATACAATACACAATTATAATATACTATAATATAAACAACTTTACACAAAATAACTTACACTAGTTCTCAAACCCTGGACCAACCACCTTCTAAAAACTTTTTCTTTGCTTCCTCGAATTACGCGGTTAAACAGCGCAAGTTAATCCTCACTGGAGGTTAAATTTGAAAAAAGGCAAGTATGAGCGAAAGAAATGCTCAGCAAGATCATTATAGCAAATATAGGGTCGTTTTGATATAAAACCGACATCTGCAATAGCGCAAAACATTTTAAAATCATAATTACTGAAACAGAAAATTTAATAAAGAATCGGATAACTATTGCTCATTGTATTCAAAACCCTTTTTGATATTTTAGAGCCAAATGCTTCAGCAATACTTTGAATCTTGACGAGAATAAAACTCGTAAAACAGTGTTTACGGAAATATCGTAAACAACAATAACATGAAACAATGATTAGGGAATGAATCATAAACTTTATTCAAAACCAAACTCCTGATATTAATACTCATTTTGTTGTCATATCAAATTAGATATCAATACGAACTTTGATGCTCACAACATCCCATACTGAAGTCAATATCGATCATCTATACTAATACCACATTTGATATTTAACAACAAAGTAAGTATCAGCATAAATCAGAATCTGAATTAAAACTGCATTTCACCATTAATCCAAAACAGAAATAGTTGATAAATCATTTATTCTATGATTATCAAAAATAATGTAATAACTTAGATTGAGATCATTCACCAACGAATGTACTATCACGTGCTGATCAGCCCGTGTGGTAGTACAAGGTCATGATTCATTAAAACATGTCCCCAAAATACGAGTACTCAAATAAAAAGGCAATATATCTGCATGTGGCACAAATTGTGTCATAATATTTCATATGACACTTAGCAATAGCCCTCCGCTTGACCGTCCGCCCCGGTCACTTACGCATTGATCCAATCTTAAGACCTTTTATTAAAAAGGGGTCATAATAATTGACACCCATAATAATTTTATTTCCCCCATTAACTTGGGTAGGAATACTCGCAACCAAATCATCTTTCTCAAAATACAAAACATTTATAAATCCAGTAATTTGATGAGTAAAATCACTTAGCTTTTCTGAACATAGAATATCAGAAGAGTACTTGCATGATAATCATTTAATTCAGCGATATGTAAATCATTTATCTATTCCGAATTGATAATAGGGAAAGCAATACTTGCAAAATAGGATTCAAAATAAATATCACTTGAACAATAAGTGATGATAGGGTTACTTGCCTTTGGGTTTTTAGTAGTTAGTCACACTCGTAGAAACACAATTATCTCAGTCTGGCATCTCAAAGCATCACCGTCTTTTAATTCGCTAAATCTCTGATCTGCTGTTCATGCAGTGCTACAACCCAATATTCCATACTATTCAACTCTAGTCTTCATCCATTCCATCTGGTCCTGATCGCCTTGAAAGACTCGTATCTATAATTAGAAAATAACATTTTAATCATCTAAATAATAATTACTCGACGAGCTGCGCATCAAAATCCTATCGTCTACCCATATGATAGCCCATACATAAAGGAAACATCCAAACACAAGACTATTGATCCACGTACACACGTAATTCACATAGCATGTAAACACATAACTCAGTATCACATAATTCATACTGCATATGACTCGGTTCGCCAAAAGGTTCGACTCAATACATTTAAAACTGAAATCAGGTCAAAAATACGACTTTTAGATAAATAAGCGACTCAGAACTGACTTGCAAAACAAGCGACCTTTTGAAACAAAATAGTTTGGGTCTCGAAAGTATTTTTACTGTAAGCGGAATATTTTTCTGAGTCTATACGCGTTCATTTCGTATTAAATGGACGGTTTATTTAATATGAATTTTTGAAAATATTTAAAACAGAAATCCTGTTTTTTATAAGTTTTAAAACTAAAATACAAGTTTTGCAAATAAGGGAGACTTCCAGGGGACAAACTGCAATTTGACACCCCTGGTCGTCTTCCTCGACCCTCCCGCCGGCCGGACTCCATGGCCGCCGCCATGGAGGTTTTCCGGCGGCCGGAAAACCTCCAGAACTGAACCAAATTCAGGGGGATTGTTCCCCTACATCTCAGCAACACATATCTGTATTCAAATCGAGCAAATGATCAACGATTAATTCGGAAATACAACGGGAAAGTTACGCCGCCATCGAGTTACAAACTCCGGCGAGGCCCTTCCCAGAATCCTCTGTTCAATTCGTTTATACCATTTAACTCCCTGTTCCACGATCTATTCGTTCGTACCTACAATTTCAACACATAACCCCAAACAAAGAAATACCCAAATTTTAATTAAGAACATTCAAACACTATAACCCTAATTTTTGAATTCGAGAATCAAACTCAATTTTCAATATGTTATTGAACTCCAAATTAGTCATATAATATACCAAAATGACCAGGTGGAAATTATCTACATGATTCTAGCATCAAATCGTATCAACAACATTAAGAACAAAAATTCATATTTTAATTATCAAATAAGTTGAATTAAAATAAATAAATAACAAAATTACCTTGATTTTTGTACTGAAATGGTTGGTTGAATCAGAAAGTACTTTTCGAGAGCTTCGATTTGATTTATGGTATGCCCAAATCGGAGTTCGATAACGCCTCCGTCCGTGTGTTTGATTTTCAAGAACGTAAAGATTTATTAGGGTTTTCTTTGTAAATTCTATATTATTACTGACTGATTATGATTTAACGAATAAAATGAAATAAGAGAAGGGCTATATATATTTATGGAATATTGGTTCGTGTTGGATAGATAAATTAGTTGTTTGGTCGCTAAGTAACTGTAAAACGATCCGAAAATAGATTACTTAGCCGCTAAGTAACTATAAAATGATATAATTTAATATCAGATTTGGATAATTATCAAAACCGAGCTTCTTATAAAACACCCTATGAGAAAATAACGTAAAATATCCTGTCTCTCGAGAATATGAGTTTTGTTGATTTATCAAAATGATTGTCGTATCGAAGATTGTACACCGGGATGCGTACGGGTCAAACCGTAATCCGGCTCAAAAAAGTTAAAACACGGAAAATGTCCGGAATTACCAGATTAGGTTAGGAAGGAGTTTTTGGAAGAGTTTCGGGTTGTAAAAATGTAAAAATGGTTGAGGTTGGACGATTCCTAGTTTTAATAAATAGTTTTGTAATTATACATAAAATAATTATTAAATCTGTAAATCATTATAAAATCATATAACGATCCAAAAATTACCAGAAAAATACCATAATTATCTATACTTTATTCTGCACATATATAAATTAAAATACTCAAATAATATCGCATATAAACATCCCAACATCAATTCCAATTATCATATAATTCACTAAAATTCACATAAAATCACATAAACAATTCTAAATAATAATAATAATAATATCTGAAAATATGGGATATTACACCTGCATTCTGAACAGAGTCTTCAGAATCTTCATCTTCCTGAATTTGGGGGCTTGTGACCTTTCCATACCTCAAAGTGATTGCTTTCAACTTCTCTTTGACTTCCATCTTGCCTGGATTAACTTCTGTATCGCTAGGAAGAGTTCCTGGTTGATGGTTCAACAATGTATTGGCAATTTGCCCTATTTGATTCTCCAGAGTCTTGATAGATACTGTTTGGCTTTTGCACATCAGCCTCAACTCCTCTAATTTATATTTTTCATTAGTAGATTGACCGACACTTCCATGCGGTTGTTGTTGAAGTTGGAGTTGTTGTCTTGGTGCATAAGGTTGTTGAAAACCAGGAGGATTGAATTGCTTTGCTCCAAACTGCTGATAAGGCTGTTGCATCACATTTTGATTGTTGCTCCAGCTGAAGTTGGGATGATTGCGGTTATTAGGATGATAAGTGGCAGGAACTGGTTGCTGCGACCTCTAAAAGTTGCTCACAAACTGAGATGATTCACTAGATATAGCACACTGCTCCATTTCGTGTGCACCAGCACAAAGCTCACAGACACTAATGATCTGATTAACTCCAAAATTAGCCAAAGGATCCACTTTCATCATTAACGCCTTTAGCTAAGCAGCTATAGAAGTAGCTGTATACACCTCCAGAATTCCTGCTACCTTGCCTTGAGGTAGTCTCTGAGTTGGGTTCTGATATTCGTTAGCAGCCATCAATTCAATTAGCTCATAAGCTTCATCAAAGCTCTTAGCCCATAACGCTCCTCCCGATGCTGCATCGAGCATGGGTCTAGACTGCGCTCCCAAACCATTGTAGAAGCAATTGATGATCATCCAATCAAGCATGCCATGATGAGGACACTTCCTAAGCATCTCCTTGTAGTACTCCCAAGCTTCACATAAAGATTCTCCTGATTGCTGTGCAAATTGAGTAAGAGCATTTCTGATTGCAGTTATCTTCGCCATAGGGAAGAATTTAGTAAGAAACTTCTGAGCAAGATCCTCCCAAGTAGTGATAGAACCTGGTGGCAGAGAATACAACCAGCACTTAGCTTTATCCCTCAGAGAGAATGGGAAAAGCCTCAACTTCACAACATCTTCCAAAACATTGTTGAACTTGAAAATGTCGCAGATCTCGATGAAATCTCTAATGTATATGTTGGGATCTTCTGTTGGAGAACCCCCAAACTGGACTAAATTTTACACCATTTGAATCGTGCTAGACTTGATTTCAAAAGTATTAGCCGCGATGGCATATCTGACAATACTAGACTGAATGTCATTGATCTTCGGTTGAGAATAATCCATCAAAGCTTTTGGATTCGCTACTGGTTCTCCCATTGCAATAATAGCTTCTTCTTCAACTTTCTCAACTTCTTCAAAAACTTCTTCAACTACTTCAACTGCGTCCAGTGTTTCCTTATGAGATTGAGAACAGTTTCGCATACACGCTCTCTAGAGTACCTGAAACACAAACAAAGGAAACAAGTAAGAAAATATCCGAGTCAGTGAAGTTTAACGACCACTGATGTCAAGCACATAAACTAAATTTAACACCGAAGTCCCCGGCAGCGGCGCCAAAAACTTGTTCGCTGTAATTCAAACGTGAAAACATACGCAAGCGTATGCGATCACAAGTAGTATAGATTAAATTAAAGTTCGTTCCAACATAGACTGGTTTAAACAGAATATGCGCTTATGCAACAATGTATGGTTATCATTCAATGTTAAGACAAATAACAAATTGAGTTTTGAATTAACTAAGAGATTATACTAAATAATATTAACTAAAGGAATTAAGATTGAATTACTTATATGAGAATAAACATGGGATTTTAACTTCATTAAATACTTCAGTCAAAGTTATATTCTTTAACCCAAGCATGTGATGGTGATGACAACTAATCAGATAACACGAAACTAGTATACACTAACTTTTGTTATACGTATACCCTACTATCAAACATCCATAATTAAGATAAAAGTTGAATAGACACCAATTATGCTTAGTCCCTATATGTCTATAAAGATTGAAAATATAATGGTTTAAGAGCAAGTTATCTATCGTGATTACATAGGGTGAATAAGATTGTTAAAATTACCCACAAATTATGCATAACAAATATACATGAACCTATGCTAGCATGGCAAGTTCTAAACCTCTATATTCACTGTCACTTCAATAGAGATTAACAAACAATCTTAAATGTTAGCTACGCATCAAAGACGAGTAAGCACAACCAAACTAAGAAATCATAAATCATCACACACATAGGATATAAAACAATTAACTATTCAATTCCATAAATAAATCTGTTAAAACCCCATGACAACGATTAGTTCATAATCGAACTCATCACCACCATGGGTTCCATTGAAAACATGATAATAAACAATATAAGAGTACTAGGGTTCAAAGACAAATTGAAAACAAGCATCTGAAGTATAACTATAATGAAGAATACAAAAATCTTCTTCTCCGTAGCTGTCTTGTGCTCTCTAGGTACTCGTATTGCTCTCCCTTATCTCCTCGTTCTTAACAACAAATTATTATAGGTTTATATAGCTTCTAGATGACCTGTGTGGCGCCCTCCAAACCCGGGTCAGAAGTTTGGGGTCCACAAAACATACACAATATATAAACCTGTATATGAAATATTATTTGCAATGACCCTACTTTACATAACCACGGATCGCAACAGGTTAAAGTATGAAAGCAAGCCACAACCTTAACTTTTATTACATCGCACCAAATCCCAACTAGTTTAACTTACAATGGATAATGAAATTTACTCTTACAAGCTTGCACAACTCGACTATAATATAAAGCTTCCGTTGGCTCGATTCAACTCATCCTGGAATCCTAGCTCGCACATTGGACTGGGAAACCTTGTTATCAATCATTTCCATTTTAACTGTAGAATACATAAACAGATTTGCAAGGGTGAGCTAATTAGCTCAGCAAGTCATACTAACAATAACTGAGATAAACACTGATCAAACGAGATGATTCAGAGGAATCAAGTTTCTTGTTAAATAATCATTACAATTGGATATTCATTTTAAATTTTAAAACCAAGGTTAGGCTGCTGATCAGTCACGCACTAACCCCGAGTAAGGTACACGGCTCTGCTCTATAAACTGGATCCAAGGCACACATTGGCCTAATTCAACCACGAATCTGGTCCACATAAAGAAAAATATCCAATTCTAAAACAGTTCAGTAAGATAAACAATATAATTCAATAAAACAAGTTCATAAACAACAGTGACAAAGCATTTGTATAAAAGCGTAATGCAATTCATGAGTATCACAAGGGTAAATCAAGGTATGTATGAGGAATGGCTTTCAGCCTGTAGGAGAATCAGGGGTTAGATGAACAATGATTTCATAAGGTTTAGTTATTTGATGTTAGAGTATAAAGTTTCTGTATGTTCCAGCAATTTTATTCCAGTGTTTGGTATATGGTGGATATGTATTTGTGGAGTAGTATCGTATTTGTGTGGTTTAATATCTGGTAAATTAATAATGGATGGTTTACAAAGAATAAGGCTTATAGCTCAAAGATCAAATGATGTGATCAGGGTTCAAGGCTAAATGATTTAAAGAACTTACAATATTGAGCATAATTATTTTGAATTCTAACAATATGTCACGAGAGAGTTCAGAAATATTTGCAATATATCTCGAGAAAGTTTCAGAAGTACTTGCCTTATCTCAATTGATTCCAACTTCACTTGTACTTGTCTAATGATTCTATTCAACAATCACTTGTCTACTTTTCCTATGCCTCGCTTCCATTCACTGATCACTTGCTGTATTTTCTATGCATCGATTCCATTTTCTGATCAGCTGCTTTCCTTTGTCTACGCCTGTCTTACTCTGCTAGGCATCATAAATATCTATCAATATTCATCTCGCATGATTCTATTTGATATAAGCTTCTATCTACCCTTCGTTTTACCGAAATCCGATTTATGGATTGAAAGATACGATCAAAACAATCCAATAATACACACATATGCATATAGCACATCAATCAGTTCACACATAACACATAACACGTAAGATATTCGATAAAAATACTTTTTCAAAGAAGATTTGATGTTAAAATGATTTTTTGGATATTTCATACGAATTTTTAAACATTTTTCGAAATTAGAACGGAACTCCGAATCATTTTATAATTAAATAATAGAGTTTGAACACCCGAATCTGACCTTAAAATAATTTTATAATAATTATCGAGCCTTGAAAATAATGTGAAATAATATTTTAAAGCTCGAAACTATTTTTAGGATTTTTAAATCAGAAGAAATAATTAAATTTAATTAAATAATCAATTAAAATTAATCAATTAATATTTAAATTAATTAAATAATTAATTATTAACTAAAATTAATTAAATAAATAATCCAAATTTATTTTTGAATTAAAAATATTTTTCAGAATTAAAAATATTGATTTTTGGAATTTTTCAAGAATTAAAAACAATTTTCTGAAAATAAATTAAACAGAAATATGATTTTTGCAAATTTTCGAAACAGAAATCGAGGATTTACAAGGTTGGCAAAAGTACAGGGGCTTAACTGCACTTTTGCCCCTTCTTCGCCTTCTCCGTCGCCGTTCGCCGGCCGGTCGCCATTAATGGCGACCGCCGAGCTCTCCGGCGACCTGCAGCATACCCAGATCATCAACAAACTAACAGGAAATGATCTACTGGCTTCCAGAAACATATTCATGTAAACAATTCGTGCAATCAATCAATGAGTCAGTCGAAAATTAGGACGGAAGTTTACGCCGCCGTCGAGTTTCAAACTCCGGCGAGGCTCCTCCTGGAATCCTCTATTCATGAAACCTACCTCAATCGATTGCTTGTTAAACGATCTATTTAATGGTATCAACTAATTGAACTAATAATCCCTGGGTTAAAAATGCCCAAATTTCATTCAAGAACATTCAAACCCTAATTTTAATAATTCTAGAATCAAACTCAATTTTGAGCATGTTATTGAACTCCAAATCAGTCATATAATATATCAAAATCATTGGGAAGAATAGCTCTACAACATGCAATCATCAAATCATACAAACAATCTCTCGAACAAAAATTCATAATTTAAATCAAAATAATTCGAATTTAATAAAAATTATAGAAAAATAACCTTTGATTCTGCAGGTATATCGATCACAGATTCTGAAAGTACTCTTCAAGACCTTCGATTTGGTTACTTGAACTCCAGAATCAGATATCGCTAACGCCTTCAAATCTAGGTTTGAATATGAAGAACATTACGACTATATTGTATTTTCTCTGAAAATTATATATTTATTAAATCCATAAATCATTTATAAAATCATATAACAACATAAAAAATTAATAGAAAAATATCACAATTATTTATACTTTATTTTGAACATATAAAAATTAAAATACTAAAATTATATCATATTTACATATCCAAACAGAGATACCACTTCACAGATAATTCACCAAAAATTCATATAATAATCACATAATATTTACTTATTAACAAAAATAACTACACGTCATATCCCGGATATTACAACCTGGGCCCTTAAAATCTTCGAATGTGAGTCAAATTAGGATTCTGTGCAAACCACCTAGAGCGGCCGCCCCAGCCTACGCGCGGGCGCACACGATTTCTGTAACTCCGGCGCGGCCGCGCGGAAGGCCGTGCTTCTGTTCCATGACTTCAAATTCTTCTTTTTCTGTAACTTGAGCTCTGTTTGTCAGAATTCGATGATCCAATAGTCCACGCGAATCTATCGAGATGCTTTTTAACATGAGAATGACCAAGGCTTCAGATTCAGACGTCTTTTCAGCATAATTCCTTGAAAAGCTCATTTATTCATCCAACTAATGTCTAAAATGAAAAAACACAAAAACACATCAAAAATACCAATAACTTGAGTCCAAAACACCAACTTAAGCCTGTAATGAAGCATTCCAAGTAGATATAAAATCCACTTATCAGAGGTCAACCCTCATATATTAAATCTCCAATGGTCAATGTGATCTTTAAACCCAAGAGAAATTATCCAAAGAATTCAGACAAAAATCCATTGGACCTAATGTATGAAATGCCTAAACCAAATGAGAAGAAGCTACTTGGTAGGTCTATAGCTTTCTTCAAAGATCCTAGAGACTCAGTCTCAAAGAAGAGAATTTCCAAAATCTACAGGATTGGGAAAATGATCTGTGTGGTGGCTAGACATCCACAATTTGCAGATGCTAAGAAAGAAGAAAAGGTGAGGCTCAAAAAACAACAAAAGCAAGCTGCTTTAGATGCCAAGAACCTAGCTAAGAAGCCTGCAACCACAGAGTTTGCTTTGCTTACTGTGACAACTGAGAATCTGATTGAAGGAAAGCAAGAAAACCAAAGCAGACTAGGAAATTTAGATACAAACTCAAACCCAAGAGGATGTTGGATTTTGATGAAGACAAGGAAGAATACATGCCAACCCAATCTACTACCACAAGTCAAATAGCTATGCCCATAATGGAACAAGCTTCAGAACACCTCCAATGCTGGTACCAAGGCTCTTCTTCAAGCCCACCTAGATTCTCTACATCTCATGAAGCTACAACAATTAAGGCAGAATCTGAGTGTGGATGAGCTCAAGAAGGGTATAGCTGACTTAAAGTCCTACAATTCTGATAAGCTGGATTCAGTCATGCCCTATGGTACTATGCAGGACTTGTTACTGAGACTAAGAAGAAAATCAGATGCTGACAAGAGGCTGGCCAAGTTGGAGGACAGAGTTTATGTCATTGAAAACTCTGTGGTCACCATTCTTCAAAATCAACAGTCTCAGACAAGTCTACGCATGCAACTGGCTAAAGCACAAGGCTTGACTCCTCTCCTTGATGATAACAAAAAGGGGGAGAATAAAGAAGGGGGAGAGGAGCCATCTACAAACATCCAAATATCCAAAGTGCTAGTTCCTGCCATCACTACTTCTCCAACACTTCAAATCAAAGGAAAGCTTGATGGAATTGATCTAATCCAGGTAGCCGCAGCTGAGATGAAGGTGAAGGAGCAAAGAAAAAGAATTGATGAAAGGATGCAACAAGTGTTTGGCTCTAAAACTTTAAAATCATTATCTGTGAAACATAGCACAAAGGTTGAGCCAATCGTTATAGAGCACAAGCCAGTAAGGAGGAATAAGGGTGGAGAAACTTCCTTCGGGAATTTGAAACCCATGGTACTCAAGCCATCCACTAGATTCAACAGGGACTCTACAAAGAACCCTCTTAACTTTAGTCAATCAAAAGAAGTAGATTTTCCTCTTCCAAAACCTGATGAAGACAAAGTTTTGGGTGGCAGCATCATAAAGCACAAAGAGACCAATGATGTAGTGGAAAGAATGAATATGGCTATCATTTATAGAGAGGGAAAGAGTATCTGTGTGATGCAAGGACATCCCAAATTCTCTAAATCCAAGAGGGAATAAACCATGAGGTTAAAGGAAGAAGCTAAAAAGCTGAAGGCTGACAAAAGAGCACAAACAAAGCTTGAAAAACAGCTAAAGTCAAGTCAGGATGAAGAAAAGAAGAAGATTGAAGACAAGAGTGAAGAAGACAAGATTGAAAGAAAAAAATGTGGATATGGGGAATGTGGTTGGTGAGAGTGTGGAGGAAAGAAAGGAATGGCAGAAAGGGAACAGAAGGAAGGCCAATGCAAAAAGGAAGAGTGGAGATGACACTGAAGAAACCCAATCAAAATCTAAACCACTACCTTCCATTCCTGAACCTTTTGCTACTGATCCTAGTATAAATGTCTATGGTGAACCAATCATCCCTAAAGAGGAACCTATTGATTGGGACACCATCAACTTGCCTACCTTCCTAACTACCTCTCCACCACCAAAGAAACTGAAAAGAAAATCCAAATCTACACCTCCCCCAACCTCAAGTAAATTCACTCAGAAATATAAACCTAAGCCTAAGCCACAAGCCTCAATGGATGATTATGTTCACATTTATGACATAAAAGAGTTTACAGATATTGAACTCTATCTGGATGAGCTGGAGGAAGTAAGGGGAATAAGTGCATACAAACAGCTCCCAGAAAGGCTAGTGTTCAAGTATAAAAGAAGTGAGGAAAGGACTTGGCCTCTTCAAAGAATTCTGAATGAAGGCTATTCTACCTTGGTTAGAGTCTACTCAGCTATCAAAAGAGATTATGGCTTTACCAGGACTGCCAAAACCGAGATTCTCAACAAGATTGCCAGCATAAGAAAAACTTGGTGGGAGTCTAATTCCTTGCCTAGAACATTACTCATACCTGAGCATGGAATTACAATTCATAAATCACCTCATTGGTTGATGGAGTTCAGAGATAATAAAGGAGTCAGAAGATTTTTTAGACTTGAAGACCAGCTAAAAATTGCCAGTAATGAAACTCTCAAGGACATGCAATCTAAGTTGGACATTAGTGAAGAAGATGAAGCTGAATTCTACAGACAACTCGAACTCCAAGTAGAGGAAAATGACAGGAGGCTAGGGAAGAAAACAAGGGATCAAAGGAAAAGAAAATAATCTGCTCAGCCTAAAGGAGCATCCTTGGTAACAATGTAATTCTTCAATTCTATCTCAGTTCATACACTTTTGCAGCACTTTTGAAATTCTACTTGATTTCAGTTCATATATTTGTTAAGTGTTTTGTTATCATCAAGTTAAACCCAAATTTATGCCTATAATTCCAGTAGACATAAATAGGGGGATATTGTTAGGAATATGTGTATTAGTTTGATGATAAGTTAAACAAAACACTTAAGTAGAAATCTAGTGTTTGTAGCGTCAACAGATAAGACCATTCTGGCTATCCGTTGATGGAGTAGCTTTACTTAGAAATAAGTTTAGTATTGTAGCACATTTCAGTTTCTATATTTAAGTTATAAATCTGAGATGATTGTGGGAAATTATAAGTCATGTTGACTACCAGTGGATATGCAAATAGGAGGGCTAATTGTAAATATTTCATGCCTTGTAATTTTGTATAAGTGAAGTAGTATCAACTGATAAATTAAAGGCCTTCAAAGGATGAGAAACAAAGCTTCAACGGATGTCTCTAAAGCTTCAATGGATAACATCCATCAACGGATGAGTGCATCAACGGATAAAGCTTCAACTGCTAATGCATCAACGGATAAAGCCATCAACGGATGAAAGCTTCAACGGATGCTCAGTTCAATAGCAGTTGATAGTGACAATTCATAAGCTGACAGAGGCACATGGGTTGACAGAGATAATTGGAATGTGGTAGCCTCTTGGAGGAATCAAGAAAATGCAGCATTTCCATTCTGGTGCAAACAAGGAAGTATTCAAAGATTCACAGATTATCCTAGATTGTATTGGATAGAGAAATGAAGAAGAAACATGTGAAGAATCTTTATAATTGTATTTGTACTTTTGTCTTCACTTGTAAACTTGGTAATATATAAACCAAGTTGTAGCTAGTAATTAGATGGTGAATTTTCCAGAGCTGTTTAGAAAAACATAGAGAGAAAATCATCTACTTTGTACTAGGATGCAGCTGTGATCAATTCTTTTGAATCACAGATTTTCTGAAATACACATCTCTGGTGAAACAACAAATCCACCAGAAAAGTTTTTAAAGCCTTTGTGTTCTTTACATTTGTGTTTTGAATATATATTTGTCTGCACCTGCCCAAAGCAATTCACACACAACTGTTCATCAAAACACTTAGCCTTTGAAACTGCTCAAAACTTGAAAAAGTTTTGAGATTTACATTCAACCCCCCTTCTGTAAATCTCATTGTTAGTTCCTTGGGAAAAACAATTGGTATCAGAGCAAGCTCTTAACTTACAAAGAGTTTAAAGATCTATTATACTAACATCATGAGTAAGAAGGATATTGGTGTAAAGATTCCAATCCTGGAAAGAGATAATTATCATCACTGGAAAGTGAAGATGCATCTACATCTTCTCTCTCAAGATGAAAGCTACATCAACTGTATTGAAAATGGTCCTCACATCCCTCACAAGGTGGCCAAAGCTGCAACTGCCACAGTTGCTATTGGACAGTCTATTCCCAAGCCAAAAACAGAATGGACTGATGAAGATATTGAAGAAGTTCACAAGGACAAGAAAGCCATGAACATTCTGTTTAATGGCCTAGATCAAGATATGTTTGATAATGTCATTAACAGCCAAACTGCTAAGGAAATTTGGGATACTGTGCAACTTATCTGTGAAGGTACTGAACAAGTTAGAGAAAACAAAATGCAGCTTCTCATTCAACCGTATGAATATTTTCATGTTGAAGAAGGAGAATCACTGAATGATACCTTCAATAGATTTCAGAAACTGTTGAATGGATTGAAGCTGTATGGCAGTGTGTACCAAGTCAAGGATTCCAACTTAAAATTTCTGAGGTCTCTACCAAAGGAATGGAAGCCTATGATTGTTTCACTAAGGAATTCTCAAGATTATAAGGACTTCACACTTGAAAGATTATATAGAATTTTGAAGACCTATGAACTTGAGATGGAGCAAGATGAGCTGTTGGAAAAGGGAAAGAGAAAAGGTGGATCAGTTGCACTTGTAGCTGATAATGAGAAGACTGAAGCCAGGAATGAAGAAAAGACAATGCCAAGTCTCAAAATTGGCACAAGAAAATCAGAATCAAGCAAGGGAAAGGAGCAAGTAGCTGAGGTTGAAGATAGTTCCAGTCAAGATAAATCTGATGATGTTGATGAACATCTGGCTTTTTTATCCAGAAGGTTTGCAAAGATGAAATTCAAGAAAAATGCTAAATTCACTAAGTCAAACAAGAACATGGTGGACAAATCTAAGTTCAAATGTTATAACTGTGGCATAAGTGGACACTTTGCAAATGAGTGCAGAAAGCCAACCTCTGATAAGAAGAAATTTGAGCTAGTGGATTACAATAAGAAATATTTCGATTTGCTCAAACAAAAGGAAAGAGCTTTTCTGACTCAGGATGACTGGGCAGCGGATGGAGCCAATGAAGATGATGATATGGAATATGTCAACCTAGCCCTGATGGCTAATTCTGATGAAAATGAAACTAGTTCATCAAGCAACCAGGTAATTACTACTGACCTCTCTCAGCTTTCTAAGATTGAATGCAATGAAGCTATAAATGATATGTCCAATGAATTATATCATGTACGTGTTTCCCTTAAATCACTGGCTAAAGAAAACACAAGAATTAAAGAGAATAATTTGTTTTTAAGTGATAGGAATGCTGTGTTAGAGGGTAAGGTAATTGAGCTTGAAAAGATTAAAATCAAATGCTTATCTGTTGAGAGTGAACTAGAAGAATCTGTTAAGAAAGTAGAAATCTTTCTAAATAATTAGAACGTGAACAAGATGTAATCAAGGCCTGGAAAACATCTAGGGATGTTAGTGCTCAGATTGTCAAGGTTCAGGGAATTGAATCTCTCTGTGAGAATGCCTGGAAGAAAAACAAAAAGGAAGTAGAATTAATTGATGGATTGTCAACGGATGTGGAATCAACGAACGATGAAAGTTATCCATTGAAGGAAGAAAAGGAGCATCCGTTGAAGGCTCATCAATTAAAATAGGCAAGTGATTCTAAAAGGAACAATTTGAAAAATCTCAATAATAAGTTTGGTTCAACTTCCAAGAACTTTGTCAAAGAAGAAGCTAGCACATCCAAAGATGCCAGTAAGGTGAATATAGGACACATGACTTTAGATCAGTTGAAAAATAGGCTTAAGATGGTTGAGGATAAAAAGAAAACTAAAAAGAAATCTAACATAAATGGGAAGGTAGGGATTAACAAACACAACAATTACACACCTGATAAGTATGTTCCTAGAAAAAGTTTTGTGCATTGTAAAAGTGTTAATCATCTATCTGCTAACTGCAAGTCTGTTAAGAATGCTCCCATGCCTTTAACTCCTTCCATGCCTAACATGTCTATGTTACCTCTGCATGTTATGCCTGTTATGTCTCAACAGAATCCTCATGCACATTTTGAAAACATGCCCTATATTAATAATCCTTATTTTGCTGCATTCAGTATGCCTCAAATGCCATACAGCATGCCTATATGGAATAATATGTTTGCATAGTCTATGCCTTATCAAATTTAACCAAATGTGCTAAATGATTCTATGACTAACCCTACACTTCAACCAACTACATCTGAGACCAAGGTTGACCCAAAGTTACCTAAGTCAAAAGATGCAGGAGGTATGAAGTCTAGGAAAAAGACTAACAAGGCTGGACCCAAGGAAACTTGGGTACCAAAATCAACTTGATTTGATTTTGTTGTGTGCAGGGAAAAAGAAGGAATCTATGGTACTTGGACAGTGGTTGTTCAAGGCACATGGCATGAGATTTCACCCTGCTCACAGAGTTCAAGGAGAGAGCTGGCCCTAGCATAACCTTTGGAGATGACAACAAAGGGTTCACTATGGGATATCGCTTGATTTCAAAAGAAAATGTCATCATTGATGAAGTTGCATTAGTTGATGGTCTCAAACACAATCTATTGAGCATCTGTCAACTATGTGACATAGGGAATACTGTTTCCTTCAATTCTGAAGCCTGTGTTGTCACAAGTAAGAAGGACAACAAAGTGGTTCTAACTGGAGTTAGAAAAGGGAATGTGTACTTGGCTGACTTCAACTCTACAGATGCAGAATCAATTACTTGTCTTTTCAGCAAAGCAAGTCTGGATAAAAGTTGTCTATGGCACAAGAAGCTGTCCCATTTGAATTTTAAGACAATGAATGATCTAGTCAAAAAGGACTTAGTTAGAAGAATGCCTCTAGTGGAATTCTCAAGGGATGGACTGTGTGATGCTTGTCAGAAAGGAAAGCAAAAGAGAGCATCATTCAGTAAGAAGCTTGAATCAGCAATTGATGAACCATTACAACTGCTACACATGGATCTTTTTGGACCAGTCAATGTATTGTCAATTTCAAGGAAAAGATATTGCCTAGTGATTGTAGATGATTTCTCAAAGTTTTCATGGACCTACTTTCTTGGATCAAAGGATGAAGCTAGTGAAATCATTATCAATCACATCAAGCAAGTCAACAATCATCCAGATTTCAAAGTAAGGAATATCAGGAGTGACAATGGAACCGAGTTCAGGAATTCTACCATGAGGTTGTTCTGTGAAGAAAATGGGATCATGCATGAGTTCTCAGCTCTAAGGACTCCACAACAAAATGGTGTGGTGGAAAGAAAGAACAAATCACTAATTGAAGCTGCAAGAACAATGCTTGAAGAGTAAAAAATCCCAACATATTTTTGGGCTGAGGCTGTTAACTGTGCATGTTACACTCAGAATATTTCTCTAATCAATCAGGCAAAAGGCATGACTCCCTATCAATTGTTCAAGAGAAGAAAACCAACTTTAAACTTTCTTCATGTCTTTGGTTGCAAATGTTACATTCTAAGGAATCAACCTGATCACAAAGGGAAGTTTGATGCAAAGGCTGATGAAGGAATATTTGTTGGTTATTCTGCTGGAAAATCATATAGGGTCTACAATCTAAGAACCAACATTGTTATGGAATCTATGCATGTTGTGTTTGATGATAAAAAGATTGATGGACTAACAGATGAGGGACATCATGAAGGACTCAAATTTGACAATATTGAGATATATTGCGATGATAGTGAAGATGAGAATGATAGAGAAGGCACCTCGAAAAGAATTCAAAATCTGCCTTTGGATAATGCATAAAATGCTGCAACAGTTGAAAGTCATAATTCAACATCCATTGATAGAAGTAATGCAGCATCCGTTGAAAGACAAAGTGCATCATCCGTTGAAGTACATAATGAAGCATCCATTGATCATAGTCTATCAACGGATAATCAATTCACTTCATCAGTTGATAGAACTCCCAGTTCCTTTTAAAGGATCAGTAACTCAGGGGGAGTTTCAACCAATCAACACTCTATCTCACATAAAGAAAATACTGAGGCAACCTCATCTAGAATTAATCTACCACATCAAAGGAAATGGACCAAGAATCATCCTTTTGAATTGATCATTGGTGATGCAACATCTAAGGTGCAGACTAGAAGGGCTACTCAAGATGAATGTCTATACAGTAGTTTTCTATCACAGGAGGAATCTAAGAGAGTGGAAGAAGCTCTATTGGATCCAGATTGGATTTTAGCAATGCAAGAGGAGCTAAACCAATTTGAGAAGAACAAGGTATGGAAGCTGGTACCCAAGCCAAATGTAATAACCCCAATTTTTGGAATTTTTTTGAAACCCTTATGAATAGTGATTTTGCTGATTATGCTAAATAAGAAAAACTTTTCATGCCACACTATGTAGGGGTTCTTTTATTGTTATTCTGAGATCTTATTAGTACTCTATATGATATATAAGTGTATGTAAAGATCATCAGAATCCAAATTCGAACACTTTGATTTTTCCCGGAAATCTACCAGATACAGAAAGAATTGAGTATAAGGTAACATGATAAAAAGGATTTAAATTCAAGGATTTTAAGAGAGGATCATAAATGGAATATAAAATATTGAGAAAGGTTTAGGGGAAGCCCAAGTAATAAGATCCCAGATATGATCCCTTGAACGATAAACGCGAACGAAAGTTAAGCGAATCGTAAAACAAATAAGCGATAAAGAGACAAGTTTGTAGAAGAAGCCAAGGATTGTGACATCATCAAACCACAAGACAAAGACATGTGGCAAATGGATGACATAAGAAAGGTGACATAAGCATGACAAGTGAGATTGTTTTGTTGGTTGATTTGTAGCCAAGCATTATTTACCATGGTAAATTCTAAACTAACCAAACTAACAAAACACCACACAAATACACCAAGCAAGCAAAAAAAAATTCATTTCCTCTCTTTTCTTCATGAAGCTCTCGGCTTCTTTCTTAGAAAAAGGGAAGTCCAAGCTCCTCCACTTGCTAATTTACAAGGTAATTATCCTAGCTTCTCCTAGTTAAGTTACATACTTCCTAGGAATCTTAGCTTCAAAATCCTTTCCTAGCATTTCCTATAAATCATTCAAGAAGATAGTGAATAGTACTTTCTTGAAATTAATTTTTGTGTTCTTGATTTCTTTGAAAGATCAAGCTTGTAGGAGGTTAGGTTAAGGCTTTCATGGGCATTCCAAGGATCTTTCATGGATTAAAAGCTTCAAGGAAGATATAACTCTTCATGATCTTAGTCTTAAGTTTTGTTGTTTGGATTTCCTAATGTTTAGATGATGGGTTAGTGTAATGGGTGTGTAATCATGTTTAGAGCTTTGTTTAGTAAGTGGTTTTGTTGATTTTGGAGTTAGGAGTGATACTTGTTGGATTTAAAGTTCTTGGCCACATTTTTGACTTGGTTTAGATGAATAAGTTGAGATATTGAGTTATGGTTGAATGATATTATATTGTGGTTGAATGATGGTGGAATGGTGATGATTGTGGGTTGTTTGTGAATTGAATTGGAGTTGTACGAAATTGGTAATCGCGTAAACATAGCCGTCGTAATATCCGATTACCCTAGACTGTTTTTTTTCTTAACATTAGGACCCATGAACTCACTGTTAGGTTTTGAGCCATGATTAGATAGTTCATGTTACGAGCTTCGTTTTGATATGTGGTTCGTTTGAATCCGATGTACGGTTTAGGAGAAACGACCGTTTTAAGTAACGGCGTTTCGCGACCGAACCATTACCCCTCGCCTTGCTTTGAAACCTTGGTTAAGGACTTTAAATGACTAATTAAGGTATGAAACAATTATGTTAAGTGGATTAGGCAGTTGGTAAGGTACTCGCGAAAGATTTGCTTTAAAATTCTTAATGGTTAATTTATTAAAAATGGTGGAGCCGAGGGTACTCGAACGACTTAGGTGATTCGTTAAGCATAGGAGTGACCATAAGCGAACGTTAGGGTTCAATTGGTTAAAGTCTAGTTTCTTAAGCGACCGGGGTATAATTCCAACTTATGTTGTTGTTCATAGGTTATCGGACCCACTCTAAGCTTAAGTCTATCCGGGAGCACTCATGCAAGTTTTCTACCTGTTATACTGTTGTGGTGATGTATATATGTATATGCATTATCTTGTGATAGATGCATGTTGGTTGATTAGAAAATTTTGCGATATATTGAAGCATGCTGAGATGGTATATATATGCATGTCTGTTTCGTAATCTGGTTATCTATCTGTTGATTTCAATGCTTATAGTTGCATAATACCTATGCTAGAGATAAGTAGTAGTTGCGTATACCCTTAGTATAGGGGACCCAAAGGTGAACATTTTTCTAAACCGGGAGTCGATGTTCCCGAGTATAATATATATATATATATTGATATAGTTTTCAAAACTATTAATCGAATAAGGTTTATTCGATAACTTTATTTTATTTAATGAATATTAGTTTGAATATTAATTCGAGGACATATGACTCCGTTTATTTTATTAATGAATATTACTTTGAATATTCATTCGAGGACATATGACTCCGTTTATTTTATTAATGAATATTACTTTGAATATTCATTTGAGGACTTATGACTCCGATTATTTACTAAGTAATATTCTTTATTTTATTAAAGAATAATGTTTCGATAATCAAACTTATTTTTGATTATTCAAATAAAGATAGTACTTTCATATAAGTATATCTTTGGTTATTTAATACCCATTTCAAGTATGAGTTTTAACACTTCTACTTCGATTATTTTTATAGAGATTATCCTTTTTGGGAATATTATTTAAATAATAATATTCAGATATTTTCTAATATATTGGGACTGATTTATTTTAATAAATCAGCAGTACTCCAAACATTCTTAAAAATGTTTCGAGTCTTCAAAATGAATTTTAAAAGTTAGAGCGGATCCCAAAACTCATTTTTATATTTAAGATCTTCCTTTCGAAGGGGATTTAAATACTCGCTCAAAACCTGAGGGATCCAGCACAGTGGTGTATTTTACATTCGCAACGAGGTTGCTGTTTTGAGAAAATATCTTGATTACTTGCCTATAGTTCGGGAAGTAAGTTCATCTATTTGAGTCGGCATAAGCAACATGGGCTCAGCGGGTGTCCATGAAAGTGTAAGTGGCTCAGTGGGAGTCCATCAAAAGCGTAAGTGGCTGAGTGGCAGTCGAGCATAAGGTCCTATTGCGGCCAGGGTGATGACCAGTGGGGAATTCGTCCATCTACTAGTAGAAAAGGTTACTTATTGGTATCTTTGCCTGATCAGCAAGATATCAGGTTTATGCCAAGGTTTTCTCCTTTCCAAATTCATTGGATATTACAACTCTGTTTATAATTTTCATAACAGAGGTTTTCAAGGAGTGTATGAAATGTATATATATATATAGGTGTGTATATATATATCAGAACTTAATGAAGTATCTCGTAACTTCATTATTTATAATGATATTTCAAAGATTGAATCTATTCAAGTCTTATCTTGTAGTCTCATCAGTGTGATGAACTTTTGAAATTAATTATAACTTGAACGGTGGTAGTTCAAGTAGTATTCGGAAAAGATATAAGTATATTGGAGTATCTTGTAACTTCATCTTTTCAACTTATATCTGGTTAATGATTATCTTATGCATGACAAAGATTTTCACAAAAATGTTGAGACAAGGTTAGATATATGAGATCACCTTGCAACGATATTTTTATACAGTTATAAACTGGAACTCTGTGTATATTATGCATGGAAGAGGACTTCCAAGATTTTGAAAAGTATATATATATATATATATATACATATATACTGAATATTTTACGACTTGGTCGCGTTAAGATATCAACTTGGTTCATTTCTTCTTAACCAAGACTTTCATGAGTACTATAAGAATGCTCATATATTGTTAATTATTATACATATTATTTCGGTGGGCTTGTTGCTCACCCTTGCTTTCTTCTTTCATCACACAACAACAGATAGACAAGATGAACAGGATAAAGCTCCCAATTCGCGAGCAGATAGGAAACGTTCCGCAGTTTCCTGTAGGCATTGATGCCGTGTAGCTGAGGTAGGATCTACCAATAGGCTAGGCTTTCAACTTTCGATGTACCAGACTTATGTATATTTATGAAGTGTAATAATGGCAAAGAATATGTAAATTATTTAGAAACCCTTTTTATGGTGAAATGGTTTATAATTGTGGAATAAGATGACTTGTATTATTTTTGGATATTCATCTCTGAGACTATAACTTGTGGTGTATGTGTGTATTTTGTGGGGTCACAGTACGCAGTAGTTGGTTGACTTTTAAGATTAAGTATCGATAAGGGAAATGGAACTCGTGACAACCCGAATCCCCGACCCCGGATTTGGCGGTGTTACAGAAATGGTATCAGAGCTAAGCGTTACAAACCTCAGAGATGATATGACGTTAAAATAATAAGTTCACTAGGATAATAAGAACTCTTGCCAAGTTCATAGGCGGGCTACCTAACGTAGTACTGACAGTTAAAACCCTTAGGGTAATCCTTATAAATATCGTGATAGAGGCGTAGTTCGTTATCGTATATGGTAGCGGGACTCCGATGTAATAACCCCAATTTTTGGGAAATTTTTGAAACCCTTATGAATAGTGTTTTTGCTGAATGAGAAAACTTTTCATGCCACACTATGTAGGGGTTCTGATATGGATATTCTGAGATTTTATTAGTACTTTATATAGGATATAAGTGTATGTAAAGATCGTCAGAATCCAAATCCGAACACTTTGATTTTTCCCGGAAATACACTAGATACGGAAAGATTTGAGAAAAAGGTAACAGGATAAAAAGGATTTAAATTAAAGGATTATAGGAGAGGATCATAAAAGGAATATAATATATTGAGAAAGGTTAAGGGAACCTAAGTAATAAGATCCCGGGTATGATCCTTCAAACGATAAACGAAAACGAAAGTTAAGCGAACCGTATAACAGATCAGCGGTCATTAGGCAAACAATTAGGAAGTTAATCAAAGGGATTAGAGAGGATGATGTCACCCAACCAATGAGAAGAGGACAAGGAGGGGAGGATGACATCATGAGGATGACACAAGCATGACATGGGAAGGAAGGAGATGTGGTGGCTTTTTAACCACACAAAATCAAGGGCAACTAGGTAATTTACTAAAACAAACACAAAAATCAAACCAACCAAGCCAAGCAAATCATTTTTCATCAAAATCAAAAAGAAACCAAGGCATTGTTCTTCATGCTCTCGGCCAAAACAGAACCAGAACACTAAAACTGCTGTATCTCCTTCATTTCTCACTCAAATATTGTGTTCTATAGCTCATTGGAAAGGTATTGAGATGGCCTACAACTCTTGTTCACAAGTCTCGTCCAAATAATCATGGTAAGACCCTCATTTTTACAGTTCTTTAAATCGGACTTTTAGAAACTTCAAAGCCTAACTTTGTGTTCTTGATTTCTTTGGAAAGATCAAGCTTGTAGGAGGCTCCCTAAGGCTTCCTAGCAACTTAACACCTCCCAAGGAAGGTATAAAATTCAAACCCTAGCCTTTACTTTATTTGTTAGTAAGTTTAATGGTTGGTGTTGTGAAATGAGAAGCATGGATTGTGATTATTAGTAGTTTGGTTTGATTTGGAAGTGTTTTTGGTAATTGAAGCTTGATTATAGTTCATAGGTCGTGATTGTGGTTGTTTGAGTTGAAAACCTTGGAGATTATGGACTGATGTGGTATGGTTTAGGTGAAGTTTTGTTGTATTGATGGTTATGAGTTGGTTGGTGGTTAATTGGAGTAGTTTAAACATTGGTAATCGCGTAAACATAGCCGTCGTAACGTCCGATTTTCTTTGGACTGTTTTTGTGCATAACATTAGGACCCGAGAACCCCCTGATAGATTATGACCACTGACATGTTTAGATAGCTCATGTTACGAGCTTCGTTTTGATATGTAGTTCGTTCGATTCCGATGCACGGTTTAGGAGAAACGACCGTTTCAAGTAACGGCGTTTCGCGAACGAAACTTTTTCCCTCGCCTTACTCTGAAACATAGGTTAAAGACCAAAAAGGGTTAATTAATGCATGAAACATTTATGGTAAGTGTGTTAGGCAGTTGGTAAGACACTCGCGAAGGAATCGCCTTAAAACTCGTAAAGGTTAAATTATTAAAAATGGTGGAGCCGAGGGTACTCGAGTGACTTAAGAGAATCAGTAAGCGCAAAACGAGCGTTAGAGTCTGAGTTGGTTAGAGTATAGATTTACAAGTGACTTTGGTTTAATTCCAACTTACTTGTTGTTTATAGGTTACCAGACTCGTCCCGAGCCATTCGTAACCCCCAGTCGCTCAGGCAAGTTTTCTACCCGTTATACTGTTGTTGTGATGTATATATGTATATGCATTATCTTGTGATAGATGCATGTTGGTTAATTAGCAAATTTTGCGATATATTGAAGCATGCTGATATGGAATATATATGCATGCCTGTTTCGTATTCTTTCCATATATAATTGTTGATAATACCTATGCTAGAGGATAGCGGTAATTTGCATATACCCTTAGTATAGGGACCCAAAGGTGGAAATATTTTCTAAAACCGGGAGTCGAGGATCCCGAGTAGATTTTGTATATATGGATATAAATATAAATATATATATATACTTATATATATATGGTCATAGTTTTCAAAACTATTAATCGAATAAGGTTTATTCGATAACTTTAACTTTATTTTATTATTGAATATTATTTCAAATATTATTCGAAGGCGTATGACTCCTTTATATTATTTATTGAATATTATTTGAATATTCATTTGAGGATCTATAACTCCGATTATTTGCTGAGATATATTCTTTATTTTATTAAAGAATAAGGTGTCGATAATCAAACTTACTTTTGATTATTCAAATAAAGATATTACTTTCGTATAAGTATATCTTTGATAATTTGCTATTCATTTCAAGTATAAGTTTTAATACTTCTACTTCAATTATTTTATAAATATTATTCTTTATGGGAATATTATTTAAATAATAATATTCAGACATTTTCTAAATATTCTGGGGACTGATTTACTTCATTAAATCAGCTTCACTCCAAACATTCTTAAAAATGTTTTGCGAGTCTTTAAAATGATTTTTTTAAAAGTTAGAGCGGATCCCAAAACTCATTTTTTTTTAAGATCCTCCTTTCGAAGGGGATTTAAATACTCGCTCAAAACCTGAGGGATCCGGCTCTGTGGTGTGTTTTATATTCGCAACAAGGTTGCTGTTTTGATAAATGAATTGATTACTTACCCAACACTCGGGAAGTAAAATTCTTGGAACAAGTTAATCCATTAACAGGCATCGCCTGGGAAATATCGGTGAGTTCTCCTTTCCAAATAGATACGACTTCTTGGTGGAGCCGTATCAACAAGTTTCTACTTGGGGAAAGTGGGGACGAGCTTTACGTTTCAGAGTCATGGATTTCATCTGAACTAGGAGTGGCGTAAGTGGCCGAGTAGCGCCGGCCCAGCCTTATTATATTGGCCCAAATGGCCTGGAAGTTCCGCTAAGGCGGTCCATTCCTTAGGAGTTCAGTGTTCGGTTGACAAGTAAATCCGACAGGTTCTCCTCTACATGTAGAAAATGGTGGGGTTGTACTACTACGACTGATCATCGTAAGTGGTCTTCCTGGCGCGGCAAACTCCCGTAATGAGTTCATCATCCAATTGGATAATTTTTGCAACACTACCCAGAGCACTTCGATAGAAAGGCTACGGTTGGGCGATTGTTGAGTGTTGGCAGGGTCAAGTTTTCAAAATGATGTTTACATCAAATGAAGTATCTCGTAACTTCATTTTATTTTGATAATATTTTAAAGATTTAATCTATTCAAATCTTGCCTTATAGTCTCATCTATGTGATGAACTTTTGAAGCTAATTATAACTTGAACGGTGATAGTTCAAGTAGTATTTGGGAAAGATATAAGTATATTGGGGTATCTTGTAACTTCATCTTTTAAACTTATATCTAATTAATAATTGTCTTATGAATGACAAAGATTTTCAGAAAAACATTGAGACAAGGTTAGATATATGAGATCACCTTGCAACGATATTTTTTTTATACAGTTATACACTGGGACTTTGTGTATATTGTGCATGGAAGAGGACTTCCAATATTTTGAAAAGTATATATGTATATATATATATATACTGAATATTTTACGACTTCATCGCATTAAGATATCAACTTGGTTCATTTCTTTTGACCAAGACTTACATGAGTACTATGAGAAGGCTCATATATTGTTAATCATTATACATATTATTTTGGTGGGCTTGCTGCTCACCCTTGCTTTCTTCTTTCATCACACAACATCAGATAGACAAGATGAACCGGACCAAGCTCCCGATTCGCAAGAGGTTAGGAGACGTTCCGCAGTTTTCTAGAAGCACTGATGCCGCCATAGCTGAGGTAGGAACTACCAATAGGCTAGGCTTTCAACTTTTGATGTATCAGATTATGTATATTTATGAATTGTAATAATGGCAAAGAAATGTAAATTTATTCAGAAACCTGTTTAAGGTGTATTGGCATATAATTGTGGAATAAAACGACTTGTGATTATTTTTGGATATTCATCTCTGAGACTATAACTTGTGGTGTGTGTGTTTATTGTGGGGTCACAGTACAGAGTAGTTGATTATTTATTAAGATTGGGTGTTGTTAAGGGAAATGGAACTCGTGACAACCCGGATCCCCGACCCCGGATTTGGGGGTGTTACATCCGAACCTTGAGGTTGAAGAGCAACAACGCGATGATATTTTATTAGGTATTGGAGATCAGATTGTGGATCCGATAGAGCGTCCTAACACGGGACCAGATGATGTTCATATTGAGGATGTAGCGGTTAAGGATGTTGTCCTAGAAGGGATTATTGCTGAGAAGGATGCCGTGAAGGGTCCTGACAAGAATGAATAAAGGACCACTGAGGAATTGATGACCATGGTTAGGGCGACTACTAGAGGTAGGATTGGTCGGTCACTACCGGAGGTTCGTTCAAGTTTGTAAAGATAGTAGCCCCTTTAATGCGGCTTACTCGTAAGACTGAGAAGTTTGAATGGATTGAGAAATGCGAGAACATCTCTTAAGAACTGAAGCAAAGGTTGGTGACGGCCCCTATGATGGCGTTGTCGGATGGAAAAGGAGATTTTGTGATGTGTAGTGACGCTTCGTATAAGGAATTAGGGTGCTTCTTATACAGCACCACAAGGTAATCGCGTACGCGTCAAGACAATTAAGGGAATATAAAATTCGATATCCCCACCCATGAGCTTGGGCTCATGGCAATAGTTTTGCCCTAAAGATTTGAGGCACTACTTGTATGGAGAGAAGTACGAGATTTACATAAGCTATAAGTGCTCTAGTACATCACGCAGAAAGAGCTCAACATGTGCCAGAGGAGGTGGTTAGAGCTAATCAAGGATTATGATTATGAGATTCTTTATCATCCAGCGAAAGCCAAAATGGTGGCTAATGCCCTTAGTATAAAGGAGAGACTCAAGATGAAAATGTCTTTGGGAGAGTTGATAAGAGATTTTGAGAAAATGGAAATAGAAGTGAAGGTAACCGGAGCCGGTACCAAAATGCTGTTTGAGATTGCAATACAGCCCGAATTATCGAAATAGATCATATTGTGCCAAGAAAAAGTGATGAATGAAGGCAGAAAGTCAATGACTGGAGAAGAGATTAATACCAAGAAAGATGATAAGGGAATAACGGGGTATTCCTACAGAATTTGGGTTCCAAATGTTTAAGAGCTTAAGGACTGGATCTTAGATGAAATCCATAGCCGAGGAATAAGATTTAGGGAAAACCCCGAATGTGATAGTCAGGGAGGTTGCCATTAAAAAAGAAGGAGCCCATAATATAATGAAGTGGAAAACAAGGATTTTAACATATAACATAACCCCAAGTATGGGAGAAGGATGAAACATTTCATACTAAGGAAACAGAAAGTCGAGTAAGGAAAGGAGACACGAGACGGTACTCCTATACGGCAATTCATGGACCTGTCTAAAAAGAACTTAGACTATTATCCCCAACCACCACCCTGAGGAGACATTGCGGTGCGAAATTCTTTCAGGACGTTTAAGTCGCTAAGCTCTCAGAGTTCCAAGGAACAAGCGAACCCAGTAGAGGCGAGAGCCTGGCTAAAGAAAATATAGGAATCATTTGAGATTCTAAATGATGGACGAATCACAAAAGACTATTTTTATCACTTACCCTCCTAAGAGAGAGGCCACCCGCTGGTGAAAGACCAAGAAAGGCACGGAGCCATAGGTTAGAATAAACTGATTAAAAGTTAGTCAGTTGTTTTCGGGAAAGTAATTCCCAAGGTTATGGAGATAGTGTAAAAGCTTTAGAGCCAGAACAAAGGCGGACGAGTATGATGAAATATGAAGCTAAGTTGTAAAAGTTGTCAAGATTCGTTCTGTTGACAAGAATCCCAGAACGATGTGATGTTTGAAGTCAATGATTAGTGGGTTCATGAAATAATGATAAGAGAAAGGAAAATAAAAAGAAACTGAAGTGGAAAGGAATATAAAGGCAATAGAGTTTGAGGAATGATAAGGGAGTTGGGTCTGAGGAAACCCTAAAGACTCGTAGCAATAAAAATAGAAAAGTATGTAATCGTCAGGATGAGGGTGATTCACCATGAGTTAAAGTTGATGATTGAAGGAATAAGAGATACATATATTTTATCCCCTGTAAGTTGGGAGGATTCGAGGAAACCTTGAGATAGTTCGAAGGATAAATAATGAGACGCGGATAGACTGAGGAGACAAGGAAGTAAGAAATTAGGAAAATTGGATGAAGGAAGTGACCTTCAAGAATGTGAAGTGTAAGACCGGTGGCTTGATACACAGAAAGGGAGACGCCAGGTATGAAAGATATCCCAACATTGAGATGACTGTTGAGATAAACAACAAAAGTAAATAAGGAATTATTAAGAAGAAGTTCACGATGAACACGACCAATATCTTCCAGAACATCCTTGTTATCGTTATCAAATTAGGCAAGAAAAGCGGATAACCGTTGTTATCTTTTGAAGGCCATATTGATTGACCTCATTTTGAATATAGATGTTATTCTGAAATTAGGCATATACTATCGAGGTGGGAATGATTGAATAAGACACCCTTATCAGGGATATATGACTTGATTTATCCATGGAAGGATGCATATACATTTTTAAAGGTGGAATTAAGGATAGAACATCGGTAACTTAAAATGAATCCTAGGGGAATGCATAAAGGTTGGCATTTCACCCTTAATAGGGATAATATGAATTTTGACAGTATGAATTGGAAATGATTAAGGTAATAATAACCTTTAAGAATCAGTGGAGAAATTTTTCAGAAGTATATAGACAATGATTCTGGTATTAATAAATGGTATCTTGATATGCCCTGTATCTAGGGAATACAAGAGGAACGATTCAAGGATAACCTTAGAGGTTTTACAAGGAGAAAGGTAATATTCAAAATTCTCAAGAATAGAAATGTTGATAAAGGAAATATGACGTAATTATAATGATGCCAAGTGGGGCACGTGTTAAACCACGAGAAAGTATGGATCGAACCAGTAAAGGTCAAAATTGTTCAGGGCAATTAGGACCTAAGATAAAAGATGTTCTAAATATGATTGAGAGTCAGTCGTGACAGTGATTAACATCTAAAGACTGACGCAATAACTTATGGAAAAATGGTGATATTTTTTTTACTCATCAGATTTTAAGGAAAACATCTTCACATAAGCAGTGATTGAAATGAGGTAGAAAATTTATTTGGAGGTGGTTAAAATGACATTGACTGTAAGGAAATTTTACTATCAGGAAAGGCCAAAGAGGTGGCCGACACCTTAAAGGTAAGAGGATAATTATAGACGCTTGTGCCAAAGGAATACAGTGATGATGGTTAAAGCTGTGAAGGTTGTATTATGGTTTGGAAGATTGACATTCCTTCTGATGACTGTGCAATACCCTACCGTAATAGTAGTTGGTAAAGGTTTAACTCGTGTAATCGCCATGAGCGGGCTATCTATCTCAGAAGGTACTATCTTGAGATAAGCCAGGACCATGTTTCAAAAAGGACTAGACGAACCTTTGAGTTAAGTCTTCTATTTAAGGCATATGATTAAGAATGGTATTAACCTGCTATCATCGCTTTGATTGAAACTCTTGTGCAATTTTATCTGCTTCATGTCATGAAAGTACGTCAGAATTTGGAGTGTTCTTCATGAATTATGAATGGTGATTATGTTAACTCCTTAGAAGAATGCTATACGACATGTATGGACTCCGTATGGTTAGATATTAAGATTTCATGGAAAGTGAATGACGACAGTAGGTCAGTGGTGGACCATAGTAATGCAACAATGATTCTGCGAGTAATGAGCTGATTACAACCGTGAGAGTTGTATTGGAATGGATGTTGAGATTGAGTACCACTAATCGGGTCGTGTTGACGTATAAGTTATCTTTGATAGAAAAACTAGGTCGATTATTTACCTATTGAATATTTATTCCTTCTTATCAATAGAGAGTTGTATTACTATACGAGGAAGGTTGCAGTGCAAGCATAGAATTCTAGTAACGATGATGTCTAAAATGAGATCCCATATTCGATTTTCGATATCGAGGGAGTTTCAAAGGTGATTGTGTATAAGCTCGAGGAAGAGCATGGGTCCATAGAATGATGGACGGAATAGCGAAAATATTTAGGCATGTGAAATACGATGCTATAATACTTGATGTTGATATAAATACATATATGTTTTGTTCTCCTATGACAAACCTCTATAGTTCAGAGGTAGATTCCAAGCCAGATATTTTATGGCAATAAATGTTTTTACGTATATACAATTCTCTTCAGTTCGTTCTTTTCTCTTCTTTTCATTTCATGTAAGCTGAGAAGAACAACCCTTCCAGAAGGGGATGTATTGCCGAATGACTATCTATCTGTTTAATAGAAGCCTAGTAGGATACCACATGTTGTTTAATTGCTTGTCAAGTACTAAAGGCTGGCCACCTTCTGTACTAACTTTGCAATAGAACAAATGTTCATGATTATAGTGATCTTTCAACAAATTCCTTTACTTCTATATGATTGATCAAATTTTGGAAAATAGAACAGCTGAAAAAGGAGTAGTAAAGTTATGGTGGTATTCAGAATGGAAACACATTCGTGATACTAAGGTTGACGTGGTTATTAAAAGGTTATAGAACGCTAACGAGCAAAAGTATAACCAGTATAATATTAGGAACAAAAGGTAGTAGCGTTTACGAACTGGAAAAGAATGGGTATTGAGAAGCGAAAGCTCTAATGCTAAAAGCTATAATGAGAGTCTGTGCAATAGACTTGAAAGAATTTGGAATGATCACTTAACGCGGATTGAGTTTTCTCACGACAATAGATCATATGTCATTATCGAGATGTTGCCTTATGAGATCCTTGAGGGAAGACAATGTCGATCTCCCTTATGTTAGGATGAAGTTGTAGAGCGCAAGATGCTCGGACCCGCAGTAGTCCAAAGGACCAGGGATATAATAGATCTAATCAGAGGACGGCTGGTAGTAACCCAAGATGGACATAAGAGGTATGCTGATTTGACTCGAAAGGACAAATAGTATGAAATAGGGGACCTAGTAATGTTATAGGTATCCCTTGGAAAGGATTGATGAGGTTCGGAAAGAAAGGAAATCTAAGTCCACAAATTGTTGGACCCTTGGATATATTAAGACGTATTGGGAAGTTAGCATATGAGCTAGCCCTACCCCCGAACATGTAGCAAGTCATAACGTGTTTCACGTATCAATGTTAAGGAAGTGTAATTCGGATGCCAGATAAATAGGGGCATATGAGCGCATAGACATGCAACCAGACGTAACCTATATGGAGCAACTAGGAAGGGTTATAGATTGAAAAAGGAACAAGTGCTTAGGAGAAGGGTTATCAAACTATTCAGAGTTTGATGGAAGAACCACAATGAGGGAAAATTTACTTGAGAGTTAGAAAGTGCAATGCTAAGAAAGTATCCCTATTCATTTTCTATCTGATTCCGGGACGGAATCCTTTTAAGGAGGGGAGACTGTAATAACCCCAATTTTTGGAATTTTTTAGAAACCCTTATGAATAGTGATTTTGCTGATTATGGTGAATAAGAAAAACTTTTCATGCCACACTATGTAGGGATTTTTTATTGTTATTCTGAGATCTTATTAGTACTCTATATGATATATAAGTGTATGTAAAGATCGTCAGAATCCAAATTCGAACACTTTGATTTTTCCCGGAAATCTACCAGATAGAGAAAGAATTGAGTATAAGGTAACATGATAAAAAGGATTTAAATTCAAGGAATTTAAGAGAGGATCATAAATGGAATATAAAATATTGAGAAAGGTTTAGGGGAAGCCCAAGTAATAAGATCCCGGATATGATCCCTCGAACGATAAACGCGAACGAAAGTTAAGCGAACCGTAAAACAAATAAGCGACCAAGAGACAAGCTTGTACAAGAAGCCAAGGATTGTGACATCATCAAACCACAAGACAAAGACATGTGGCAAATGGATGACATAAGAAAGGTGACATAAGCATGACAAGTGAGATTGTTTTGTTGGTTGATTTGTAGCCAAGCATTATTTACCATGGTAAATTCTAAACTAACCAAGCTAACAAAACACCACACAAATACACCAAGCAAGCAAAAAAAAATCATTTCCTCTCTTTTCTTCATGAAGCTCTCGGCTTCTTTCTTAGAAAAAGGGAAGTCCAAGCTCCTCCACTTGCTAATTTACAAGGTAATTATCCTAGCTTCTCCTAGTTAAGTTACATACTTCTTAGGAATCTTAGCTTCAAAATCCTTTCCTAGCATTTCCTATAAATCATTCAAGAAGATGGTGAATAGTACTTTCTTGAAATTAATTTTTGTGTTCTTGATTTCTTTGAAAGATCAAGTTTGTAGGAGGTTAGGTTAAGACTTCCATGGGCATTCCAAGGATCTTTCATGGATTAAAAGCTTCAAGGAAGGTATAACTCTTCATGATCTTAGTCTTAAGTTTTGTTGTTTCGATTTCCTAATGTTTAGATGATGGGTTAGTTTAATGGGTGTGTAATCATGTTTAGAGCTTTGTTTAGTAAGTGGTTTTGTTGATTTTGGAGTTATGAGTGATACTTGTTGGATTTAAAGTTCTTTGCCACATTTTTGACTTGGTTTAGATGAATAAGTTGAGATATTGAGTTATGGTTGAATGATATTATATCGTGGTTGAATGATGGTGGAATGGTGATGATTGTGGGTTGTTTGTGAATTGAATTGGAGTTGTACGAAATTGGTAATCGCGTAATCATAGCCGTCGTAATGTCCGATTACCCTAGACTGTTTTTGTTCTTAACATTAGGACCCGTGAACTCACTGTTAGGTTTTGACCATTGCCATGATTAGATAGTTCATGTTACGAGCTTCGTTTTGATATGTGGTTCATTTGAATCCGATGTACGGTTTAGGAGAAACGACCGTTTTAAGTAACGGCGTTTCGCGATCGAACCATTATCCCCCGCCTTACTTTGAAACCTTGGTTAAGGACTTTAAATGACTAATTGGGGTATGATACAATTATGTTAAGTGGATTAGGAAGTTGGTAATGTACTCGCGAAAGAATCGCTTTAAAATTCTTAATGGTTAATTTATTAAAAATGGTGGAGCCGAGGGTACTCGAACGACTTAGGTGATTCGTTAAGCATATGAGTGACCATAAGCGAACGTTAGGGTTCAATTGGTTAAAGTCTAGTTTCTTAAGCGAGCGGGGTTTAATTCCAACTTATGTTGTTGTTCATAGGTTATCGGACCCACTCTAAGCTTAAGTCTATCCGGGAGCACTCAGGCAAGTTTTCTACCTGTTATACTGTTGTGGTGATGTATATATGTATATGCATTATCTTGTGATAGATGCATGTTGGTTAATTAGTAAATTTTGTGATATATTGAAGCATGCTGAGATGGTATATATGTGCATGTCTGTTTCGTAATCTGGTTATCTATCTGTTGATTTCAATGTTTATAGTTGCATAATACCTATGCTAGAGATAAGCAGTAGTTGCGTATACCCTTATTATAGGGGACCCAAAGGTGAACATTTTTCTAAACCGGGAGTCGATGTTCCCGAGTATAATATATATATATATTGATATAGTTTTCAAAACTATTAATCGAATAAGGTTTATTCGATAACTTTATTTTATTTAATGAATATTAGTTTGAATATTCATTCGAGGACATATGACTCCGTTTATTTTATTAATGAATATTACTTTGAATATTCATTCGATGACATATGACTCCATTTATTTTATTAATGAATATTACTTTGAATATTCATTTGAGGACTTATGACTCTGATTATTTACTAAGTAATATTCTTTATATTATTAAAGAATAATGTTTCAATAATCAAACTTATTTTTGATTATTCAAATAAAGATAGTACTTTCGTATAAGTATATCTTTGGTTATTTAATACCCATTTCAAGTATGAGTTTTAACACTTCTACTTCGATTATTTTTATAGAGATTATCCTTTTTGGGAATATTATTTAAATAATAATATTCAGATATTTTCTAATATATTGGGACTGATTTATTTTAATAAATCAGCAGTACTCCAAACATTCTTAAAAATGTTTCGAGTCTTCAAAATGATTTTTAAAAGTTAGAGCGGATCCCAAAACTCATTTTTATATTTAAGATCTTCCTTTCTAAGGGGATTTAAATACTCGCTCAAAACCTGAGGGATCCAACTCAGTGGTGTATTTTACATTCGCAACGAGGTTGCTGTTTTGAGAAAACATCTTGATTACTTGCCCATAGTTCGGGAAGTAAGTTCATCTATTTGAGTCGGCATAAGCAACATGGGGTCAGCGGGCGTCCATGAAAGTGTAAGTGGCTCAGTGGGAGTCCATCAAATGCGTAAGTGGCTGAGTGGCAGTCCAGCTTAAGGTCCTATTGCGGCCAGGGTGATGACCAGTGGGGAATTCGTCCATCTACTAGTAGAAAAGGTTACTTATTAGTATCTTTGCCTGATCAGCAAGATATCAGGTTTATGCCAAGGTTTTCTCCTTTCCAAATTCATTGGATATTACTACTCTGTTTATAATTTTCATAACAGAGGTTTTCAAGGAGTGTATGAAATGTGTATATATATAGGTGTGTATATATATATCAGGACTTAATGAAGTATCTCGTAACTTCATTATTTATAATGATATTTCAAAGATTGAATCTATTCAAGTCTTATCTTGTAGTCTCATCAGTGTGATGAACTTTTGAAACTAATTATAACTTGAACGGTGGTAGTTCAAGTAGTATTCGGAAAAGATATAAGTATATTGGAGTATCTTGTAACTTCATCTTTTCAACTTATATCTGGTTAATGATTATCTTATGCATGACAAAGATTTTTACAAAAATGTTGAGACAAGGTTAGATATATGAGATCACCTTGCAACAATATTTTTATACAGTTATAAACTGGAACTCTGTGTATATTATGCATGGAAGAGGACTTCCAAGATTTTGAAAAGTATATATATATATATACATATATACTGAATATTTTGCGACTTGGTCGCGTTAAGATATCAACTTGGTTCATTTCTTCTTAACCAAGACTTTCATGAGTACTATAAGAATGCTCATATATTGTTAATTATTATACATATTATTTCGATGGGTTTGTTGCTCAACCTTGCTTTCTTCTTTCATCACACAACAACAGATAAACAAGATGAACATGATCAAGCTACCAATTCGCGAGCAGATATGAAACGTTCCGCAGTTTCCTGTAGGCGTTGATACCGTGTAGCTGAGGTAGGATCTACCAATAGGCTAGGCTTTCAACTTTCGATTTACCAGACTTGTGTATATATATGAAGTGTAATAATGGCAAAGAATTTGTAAATTATTCAGAAACCCTTTTTATGGTGAAATGGTTTATAATTGTGGAATAAGATGACTTGTGTTATTTTTGGATATTCATCTCTGAGACTATAACTTGTGGTGGGTGTGTATATTGTGGGGTCACAGTACGCAGTAGTTGGTTGACTGTTAAGATTAAGTATCGATAAGGGAAATGGATCTCGTGACAACCCGAATCCCCGACCCCGGATTTGGTGGTGTTACAGAAATGGTATCAGAGCTAAGCGTTATAAACCTCAGAGATGATATGACGTTAAAATAATAAGTTCACTAAAATAATAAGAACTCTTGCCAAGTTCATAGTCGGGCTACCTAACGTAGTACTGACAGTTAAAACCCTTAGGGGAACCCTTATAAATATCGTGATAGAGGCGTAGTTCGTTATCATATATGGTAGCGGGACTCCGAACCCTGAGGTTGAGGAGCAACAACGCGATGATATTTTATTAGGTATTGGAGATCAGATTGTGGATCCGATAGAGCGTCCTAACACGGGACCGGATGATGTTCATATTGAGGATGTAGCGGTTAAGGATGTTGTCCTAGAAGGGATTATTGCTGAGAAGGATGTCGTGAAGGGTCCTGACAAGAATGAATAAAGGACCACTGAGGAATTGATGACCATGGTTAGGGCGACTACTAGAGGTAGGATTGGTCGGTCACTACCGGAGGTTCGTTCAAGTTTGTAAAGATAGTAGCCCCTTTAACGCGGCTTACTCGTAAGACTGAGAAGTTCGAATGGATAGAGAAATGCGAGAACATCTCTTAAGAACTGAAGCAAAGGTTGGTGACGACCCCTATGATGGCGTTGCCGGATGGAAAAGGAGATTTTGTGATGTGTAGTGACGCTTCGTATAAGGAATTAGGGTGCTTCTTATACAGCACAACAAGGTAATCGCATACGCGTCAAGATAATTAAGGGAATATAAAATTCGATATCCCCACCCATGAGCTTGGGCTCATGGCAATAGTTTTGCCCTAAAGATTTGAGGTACTACTTGTATGGAGAGAAGTGCGAGATTTACATAAGCTATAAGTGCTCTAGTACATCACGCAGAAAGAGCTCAACATGCGCCAAAGGAGGTGGTTAGAGCTAATCAAGGATTATGATTATGAGATTCTTTATCATCTAGCGAAAGCCAAAATGGTGGCTAATGCCCTTAGTATAAAGGAGAGACTCAAGATGAAAATGTCTTTGGGAGAGTTGATAAGAGATTTTGAGAAAATGGAAATAGAAGTGAAGGTAACCGGAGCCGGTACCGAAATGCTGTTTGAGATTGCAATACAGCCCGAATTATCGAAATAGATCATATTGTGCCAAGAAAAAGTGATGAATGAAGGCAGAAAGTCAATGACTGGAGAAGAGATTAATACCAAGAAAGATGATAAGGGAATAACGAGGTATTCCTACAGAATTTGGGTTCCAAACATTTAAGAGCTTAAGGACTGGATCTTAGATGAAATCCATAGCTCGAGGAATAAGATTTAGGGCAAACCCCGAATGTGATAGTCAGGGAGGTTGCCATTAAGAAAGAAGGATCCCATAACATAATGAAGTGGAAAATAAGGATTTTAACATATAAGATAACCCCAAGTATGGGAGAAGGATGAAACATTTCATACTAAGGAAACAGAAAGTCGAGTAAGGAAAGGAGACCCGAGACGATACTCCTATACGATAATTCATGGACCTGTCTAAAAAGAACTTAGACTATTATCCCCAACCACCACCCTGAGGAGACAGTGCGGTGCGAAATTCTTTCAGGACCTTTAAGTCGCTAAGCTCTCAGAGTTCCAAGGAACAAGCGTACCCAGTAGAGGCGAGAGCCTGGCTAAAGAAAATATAGGAATCATTTGAGATTCTAAATGATGGACGAATCACAAAAGACTGTTTTTATCACTTACCCTCCTAAGAGAGAGGCCACCCGCTGGTGAAAGACCAAGAAAGGCACGGAGCCAGAGGTTAGAATAAATTGATTAAAAGTTAGTCAATTGTTTTCGGGAAAGTAATTCCCAAGGTTATGGAGATAGTGTAAAAGCTTTAGATCCAGAACAAAGGCGGACGAGTATGATGAAATATGAAGCTAAGTTGTAAAAGTTGTCAAGATTCGTTCTGATGACAAGAATCCCAGAACGATGTGATGTTTGAAGTCAATGATTAGTGGGTTCATGAAATAATGATAAGAAAAAGGAAAATAAAAAGAAACTGAAGTGGAAAGGAATATAAAGGCAATAGAGTTTGAGGAATGATAAGGGAGTTGGGTCTGAGGAAACCCTAAAGAGTCGTAGCAATAGGAATAGAAAAGTATGTAATCGTCAGGATGAGGGTGATTCACCATGAGTTAAAGTTGATGATTGAAGGAATAAGAGATACATATATTTTATCCCCTGTAAGTTGGGAGGATTCGAGGAAACCTTGAGATAGTTCGAAGGATAAATAATGAGACGCGGATAGACTGAGGAGACAAGGAAGTAAGAAATTAGGAAAATTGGATGAAGAAAGTGACCTTCAAGAATGTGAAGTGTAAGACCGGTGGCTTGATACCCAGAAAGGGAGACGCCAGGTATGAAAGATATCCCAACATTGAGATGACTGTTGAGATAAACAACAAAAGTAAATAAGGAATTATTAAGAAGAGGTTCACGTTGAACACGACCAATATCTTCTAGAACATCCTTGTTATCGTTACCAAATTAGGGAAGAAAAGCGGATAACCGTTGTTATCTTTTGGAGGCCATACTGATTGACCTCATTTTGAATACAGATGTTATTGTGAAATTAGGCATATACTATCGAGGTGGGAATGATTGAATGAGACACCCTTATCAGGGATATATGACTTGATTTATCCATGGAAGGATGCATGTACCTTTTTAAAGGTGGAATTAAGGATAGAACATCGGTAACTTAAAATGAATCCTAGGGGAATGCATAAAGGTTGGCATTTCACCCTTAATAGGGATAATATGAGTTTTGACAGTATGAATTGGAAATGATTAAGGTAATAATAACCTTTAAGAATCAGTGGAGAAATTTTTCAGAAGTATATAGACAATGATTCTGGTATTAATAAATGGTATCTTGATATGCCCTGTATCTAGGGAATACAAGAGGAACGATTCAAGGATAACCTTAGAGGTTTTACAAGGAGAAAGGTAATATTCAAAATTCTCAAGAATAGAAATGTTGATAAAGGAAATATGACGTAATTATAATGATGCCAAGTGGGGCACGTGTTAAACCACGAGAAAGTATGGATCGAACCAGTAAAGGTCGAAATTGTTCAGGGCAATTAGGACCTAAGATAAAAGATGTTCTAAATATGATTGAGAGTCAGTCGTGACAGTGATTAACATCTAAAGACTGAGGCAATAACTTATGGAAAAATGGTGATATTTTTTTTACTCATCAGATTTTAAGGAAAACATCTTCACATAAGCAGTGATTGAAATGAGGTAGAAAATTTATTTGGAGGTGGTTAAAATGACATTGACTGTAAGGAAATTTTACTATCAGGAAAGGCCAAAGAGGTGGCCGACACCTTAAAGGTAAGAGGATAATTATAGACGCTTGTGCCAAAGAAATACAATGATGATGGTTAAAGCTGTGAAGGTTGTATTATGGTTTGGAAGATTGACATTCCTTCTGATGGCTGTGCAATACCCAACCGTAATAGTAGTTGGTAAAGGTTTAACTCGTGTAATCGCCATGAGCGGGCTATCTATCTCAGAAGGTACTATCTTGAGATAAGCCAGGACCATGTTTCAAAAAGGACTAGACGAACCTTTGAGTTAAGTCTTCTATTTAAGGCATATGATTAAGAATGGTATTAACCTGCTATTATTGCTTTGATTGAAACTCTTGTGCAATTTTATCTGCTTCATGTCATGAAAGTACGTCAGAATTTGGAGTGTTCTTCATGAATTATGAATGGTGATTATGTTAACTCCTTAGAAGAATGCTATACGACATGTATGGACTCCGTATGGTTAGATATTAAGATTTCATGGAATGTGAATGACGACAGTAGGTCAGTGGTGGACCATAGTAATGCAGCAATGATTCTGCGAGTAATGAGCTGATTACAACCGTGAGAGTTGTATTGGAATGGATGTTGAGATTGAGTACCACTAATCGGGTCGTGTTGACATATAAGTTATCTTTGATAGAAAAATTAGGTCAATTATTTACCTATTGAATATTTATTCCTTCTTATCAATAGAGAGTCGTATTACTATACGAGGAAGGTTGCAGTGCAAGCATAGAATTCTAGTAACGATGATGTCTAGAATTAGATCCCAGATTCGATTTTCGATATCGAGGGAGTTTCAAAGGTGATTGTGTATAAGCTCGAGGAAGAGCATGGGTCCATAGAATGATGGACGGAATAGCGAAAATATTTAGGCATGTGAAATATGATGCTATAATACTTGATGTTGATATAAATACATATATGTTTTGTTCTCCTATGACAAACCTCTATAGTTCAGAGGTAGGTTCCAAGCCAGATATTTTATGGCAATAAATTTTTTTACGTATATACAATTCTCTTCAGTTTGTTCTTTTCTCTTCTTTTCATTTCATGTAAGCTGAGAAGAACAACCCTTCCAGAAGGGGAGGTATTGCCGAATGACTATCTATCTGTTTAATAGAAGCCTAATAGGATACCACATGTTGTTTAATTGCATGTCAAGTACTAAAGGCTGGCCACCTTCTGTACTAACTATGCAATATAACAAATGTTCATGATTATAGTGATCTCTCAACAAATTCCTTTACTTCTATATGATTGATCAAATTTTGGAAAATAGAACAGCTGAAAAAGGAGTAGTAAAGTTATGGTGGTATTCGGAATGGAAACACATTCGTGATACTAAGGTTGACGTGGTTATTAAAAGGTTATAGAATGCTAACGAGCAAAAGTATAACCAGTATAATATTAGGAATAAAAGGTAGTAGCGATTACGAACTGGAAAAGAATGGGTATTGAGAAGCAAAAGCTCTAATGCTAAAAGCTATAATGAGAGTCTGTGCAATAGACTTGAAAGAATTTGGAATGATCACTTAACGCGGATTGAGTTTTCTCACGACAATAGATCATATGTCATTATCGAGATGTCGCCTTATGAGATCCTTGAGGGAAGACAATGTCGATCTCCCTTATGTTAGGATGAAGTTATAGAGCGCAAGATGCTCGGACCCGCAGTAGTCCAAAGGACCAGGGATATAATAGATCTAATCAGAGGACGGCTGGTAGTAACCCAAGATGGACATAAGAGGTATGCTGATTTGACTCGAAAGGACAAAGAGTATGAAATAGGGGACCTAGTAATGTTATAGGTATCCCTTGGAAAGGATTGATGAGGTTCGGAAAGAAAGGAAAGCTAAGTCCACAAATTGTTGGACCCTTGGATATATTAAGACGTATTGGGAAGTTAGCATATGAGCTAGCCCTACCCCCAAACATGTAGCAAGTCATAACGTGTTTCACGTATCAATGTTAAGGAAGTGTAATTCGGATGCCAGATAAATAGGGGCATATGAGCGCATAGACATACAACCAGACGTAACCTATATGGAGCAACCAGGAAGGGTTATAGATTGAAAAATGAACAAGTGCTTAGGAGAAGGGTTATCAAACTATTCAGAGTTTGATGGAAGAACCACAATGAGGGAAAATTTACTTGAGAGTTAGAAAGTGCAATGCTAAGAAAGTATCCATATTCATTTTCTATCTGATTCCGGGACGAAATCCTTTTAAGGAGGGGAGACTGTAATAATCCCAATTTTTGGATTTTTTTTGAAACCCTTATGAATAGTGATTTTGCTGATTATGCTGAATAAGAAAAACTTTTCATGCCACACTATGTAGGGATTCTTTTATTGTTATTCTGAGATCTTATTAGTACTCTATATGATATATAAGTGTATGTAAAGATCGTCAGAATCGAAATTCGAACACTTTGATTTTTCCCGGAAATCTACCAGATAGAGAAATAATTGAGTATAAGGTAAGATGATAAAAAGGATTTAAATTCAAGGATTTTAAGAGAGGATCATAAATGGAATATAAAATATTGAGAAAGGTTTAGGGGAAGCCCAAGTAATAAGATCCCGGATATGATCCCTCGAACGATAAACACGAACGAAAGTTAAGCGAACCGTAAAACAAATAAGCGACCAAGAGACAAGCTTGTACAAGAAGCCAAGGATTGTGACATCATCAAACCACAAGACAAAGACATGTGGCAAATGGATGACATAAGAAAGGTGACATAAGCATGACAAGTGAGATTGTTTTGTTGGTTGATTTGTAGCCAAGCATTATTTACCATGGTAAATTCTAAACTAACCAAGCTAACAAAACACCACACAAATACACCAAGCAAGCAAAAAAAATTCATTTCCTCTCTTTTCTTCATGAAGCTCTCGGCTTCTTTCTTAGAAAAAGGGAAGTCCAAGCTCCTCCACTTGCTAATTTACAAGGTAATTATCCTAGCTTCTCCTAGTTAAGTTACATACTTCCTAGGAATCTTAGCTTCAAAATCCTTTCCTAGCATTTCCTATAAATCATTCAAGAAGATGGTGAATAGTACTTTCTTGAAATTAATTTTTGTGTTCTTGATTTCTTTGAAAGATCAAGCTTGTAGGAGGTTAGGTTAAGGCTTCCATGGGCATTCCAAGGATCTTTCATGGATTAAAAGCTTCAAGGAAGGTATAACTCTTCATGATCTTAGTCTTAAGTTTTTTTGTTTGGATTTCCTAATGTTTAGATGATGGGTTAGTGTAATGGGTGTGTAATCATGTTTAGAGCTTTGTTTAGTAAGTAGTTTTGTTAATTTTGGAGTTAGGAGTGATACTTGTTGGATTTAAAGTTCTTGGCCACATTTTTGACTTGGTTTAGATGAATAAGTTGAGATATTGAGTTATGGTTGAATGATATTATATTGTGGTTGAATGATGGTGGAATGGTGATGATTGTGGGTTGTTTGTGAATTGAATTGGAGTTGTACGAAATTGGTAATCGCGTAATCATAGCCGTCGTAATGTCCGATTACCCTAGACTGTTTTTGTTCTTAACATTAGGACCCGTGAACTCACTGTTAGGTTTTGACCATTGCCATGATTAGATATTTCATGTTACGAGCTTCGTTTTGATATGTGGTTCGTTTGAATCCGATGTACGGTTTAGGAGAAACGACCATTTTAAGTAACGGCGTTTCGCGACCGAACCATTACCCCCCGCCTTACTTTGAAACCTTGGTTAAGGACTTTAAATGACTAATTGGGGTATGAAACAATTATGTTAAGTGGATTAGGAAGTTGGTAATGTACTCGCGAAAGAATCGCTTTAAATTTCTTAATGGTTAATTTATTAAAAATGGTGGAGCCGAGGGTACTCGAACGACTTAGGTGATTCGTTAAGCATATGAGTGACCATAAGCGAACGTTAGGGTTCAATTGGTTAAAGTCTAGTTTCTTAAGCGACCGGGGTTTAATTCCAACTTATGTTGTTGTTCATAGGTTATCAGACCCACTCTAAGCTTAAGTCTATCCGGGAGCACTCAGGCAAGTTTTCTACCTGTTATACTGTTGTGGTGATGTATATATGTATATGCATTATCTTGTGATAGATGCATGTTGGTTAATTAGAAAATTTTGCGATATATTGAAGCATGTTGAGATGGTATATATGTGCATGTCTGTTTCGTAATCTTGTTATCTATCTGTTGATTTCAATGTTTATAGTTGCATAATACCTATGCTAGAGATAAGCAGTAGTTGCGTATACCCTTAGTGTAGGGGACCCAAAGGTGAACATTTTTCTAAACCGGGAGTCGATGTTCCCGAGTATAATATATATATATATATATTTATATATATATTGATATAGTTTTCAAAACTATTAATCGAATAAGGTTTATTCGATAACTTTATTTTATTTAATGAATATTAGTTTGAATATTCATTCGAGGACATATGACTCCGTTTATTTTATTAATGAATATTACTTTGAATATTCATTTGAGGACTTATAAATCCGATTATTTACTAAGTAATATTCTTTATATTATTAAAGAATAATGTTTCAATAATCAAACTTATTTTTTATTATTCAAATAAAGATAGTACTTTCGTATAAGTATATCTTTGGTTATTTAATACCCATTTTAAGAAAGAGTTTTAACACTTCTACTTCGATTATTTTTATAGAGATTATCCTTTTTGGGAATATTATTTAAATAATAATATTCAGATATTTTCTAATATATTGGGACTGATTTATTTTAATAAATCAGCAGTACTCCAAACATTCTTAAAAATGTTTCGAGTCTTCAAAATGATTTTTAAAAGTTAGAGCGGATCCCAAAACTCATTTTTATATTTAAGATCTTCCTTTCGAAAGGGATTTAAATACTCTCTCAAAACCTGAGGGATCCAGCTCAGTGGTGTATTTTACATTCGCAACGAGGTTGCTGTTTTGAGAAAACATCTTGATTACTTGCCCATAGTTCGGGAAGTAAGTTCATCTATTTGAGTCGGCATAAGCAACATGGGCTCAGCGGGCGTCCATAAAAGTGTAAGTGGCTCAGTGGGAGTCCATCAAATGCGTAAGTGGCTGAGTGGCAGTCCAGCATAAGGTCCTATTGCGGCCAGGGTGATGACCAGTGGGGAATTCGTCCATCTACTAGTAGAAAAGGTTACTTATTGGTATCTTTGCCTGATCATCAAGATATCAGGTTTATGCCAAGGTTTTCTCCTTTCCAAATTTATTGGATATTACAACTCTGTTTATAATTTTCATAACAGAGGTTTTCAAGGAGTGTATGAAATGTGTATATATATAGGTGTGTATATATATATCAGGACTTAATGAAGTATCTCGTAACTTCATTATTTATAATGATATTTCAAAGATTGAATCTATTCAAGTCTTATCTTGTAGTCCCATCAGTGTGATGAACTTTTGAAACTAATTATAACTTGAACGGTGGTAGTTCAAGTAGTATTCGTAAAAGATATAAGTATATTGGAGTATCTTGTAACTTTATCTTTTCAACTTATATCTGGTTAATGATTATCTTATGGATGACAAAGATTTTCACAAAAACGTTGAGACAAGGTTAGATATATGAAATCACCTTGCAACGATATTTTTATACAGTTATAAACTGGAACTCTGTGTATATTATGCATGGAAGAGGAATTCCAAGATTTTGAAAAGTATATATATATATATATACATATATACTGAATATTTTGCGACTTGGTCGCGTTAAGATATCAACTTGGTTCATTTCTTCTTAACCAAGACTTTCATGAGTACTATAAGAATGCTCATATATTGTTAATTATTATACATATTATTTCGGTGGGCTTGTTGCTCACCCTTGATTTTTTCTTTCATCACACAACAACAGATAGACAAGATGAACAGGATCAAGCTCCCAATTCGCGAGCAGATTGGAAACGTTCCGCAGTTTCCTGTAGGCGTTGATGCCGTGTAGCTGAGGTAGGATCTACCAATAGGCTAGGCTTTCAACTTTCGATGTACCAGACTTATGTATATTTATGAAGTGTAATAATGGCAAAGAATATGTAAATTATTCAGAAACCCTTTTTATGGTGTAATGGTTTATAATTGTGGAATAAGATGACTTATGTTATTTTTGGATATTCATCTCTGAGACTATAACTTGTGGTTTGTGTGTGTATATTGTGGGGTCACAGTACGCAGTAGTTGGTTGACTGTTAAGATTAAGTATCGATAAGGGAAATGGAACTCGTGACAACCCGAATCCCCGACCCCGGATTTGGGGATGTTACACCAAAGAACAAGAGCTCTATTGACACAAAATGGGTATTCAGGAACAAGATGGATGAAAATGACATTGTCATTAGGAATAAAGCCAGATTGGTTGCCAAGGGCTATTCTCAATAAGAGGGAATAGATTTTGATGAGACATTTGCTCCAGTTGCAAGACTTGAAGCCATCAGAATCTTTCTAGCCTATGCAGCCCAAGCCAATTTTAAAGTCTATCAAATGGATGTCAAGAGTGCATTTCTCAATGGAGAATTGAAGGAAAAAGTTTATGTAAGCCAACCTCCAGGATTTGAAGATCAAAATTTTCCAGACTATGTGTATTATCTGTTGAAAGCACTCTATGGACTAAAGCAAGCACCTAGAGCCTGGTATGAGACTTTGTCAAAATTTCTTCTAGATAATTACTTCACAAGAGGTACTGTTGACAAAACTATTTTTTTAGAAATGTTAATGGTTCTATAATAGTTGTTCAAATCTATGTAGATGATATTATATTTGGTTCTACAGATGATAAGCTTTGTAAAAAGTTTGCTAAGTTAATGCAAAGTAAATATGAAATGAGCATGATGGGAGGGCTAACTTATTTTCTTGGTTTACAAGTTAAACAAGTTAGTGGTGGAATTTTCATTAGTCAAACTAAATATATTTATGATCTTTTAAAAAAGTTTGACTTAATGGATTGTTCATCTGCAAAAACTCCCATGGCCACTGCCACCAAGCTTGAATTAAACAAGGCTGAAAAGACTGTGGACATTACAAGTTATAGAGGCATGGTTGGCTCACTTATATATTTAACTGCTAGTAGACCTGATATAATGTTTTCTACATGTCTCTGTGCTAGATTTCAAGCTGACCCTAAAGAATCTCACTTAGTGGCTATTAAAGAATTTTCAGATATCTCGAAGGGACACCAAATCTAGGAATTTGGTACCCTAGAGAGTCTGGTTTTGATCTAATTGGCTACTCAGATGCAGATTATGCGGGTTGCAAAATAGACAGGAAAAGTACAACTGGCACCTGTCAATTTCTAGGGAATAAGCTTGTGTCATGGTTCAGCAAGAAGCAAAATTCTGTTTCTACATCAACAGCTGAAGCTGCGTACATTGCTGCTGGTAGTTGCTGTGCACAGATACTGTGGATGAGGAATCAACTATTTGACTATGGGCTAACTCTTGAAAAAATTCCAATATTCCGTGACAACACAAGTGCCATTGCTATTACTGAAATTCCAGTACAGCACTCAAGAACCAAGCACATTGACATCAAGTATCACTTTATAAGGGAATATGTGATGAATGGTACAGTAGAATTTCATTTTGTTCCAAGTGAAAAGCAGATTGCAGACATATTTACCAAGCCACTTGATGAATCAACATTCACAAGATTAGTAAGTGAGCTAGGTATGCTTAATTATTCATAAATTCATGTCCTTATTATAATTTATTTTGAAGCCTGAAATGAATTTGTTGCAAGAACAAGGTTGGCTTTAAGTAAAGTTTATTCTATCAATGGATATTCCCTATCCGTTGAAAGCCAAAATTGTTCTATCAACGAATGTTCATTATCCGTTGAAAGACAAATACATTTCTGGTAATTTTATCCTTCAACGGATAAAATTGTGTTAATATTCAACGGATAGATGTTTATCTCATCCGTTGAAGTGTCACATCAGTTATTTTAAGTAAGTCACAACCGGTGATTCTTTTACGTAACCGTTGATACATACATATATACACAGTTGTATGTATTTGTATTAAAGGCAGTTTTTAGAATTCATACAGTTTTCTTTATTCTCAAATGGCTGTAATTTACTTAAAAATATTGTTTAATCATTCTCCTTACGTTTTAATTTGAGAAAGTATAAAAGCCCCTTGAATTTTTTTTTTCACTTTACGCTTTCTTGCAATTTTTCAAAAGCTTTTACTCTCTTTCTCTCCCAAAACTCTCAACTTTTCTCTGCAACCTCTACCCACTACAATGGCACCATTAGTAAAGATAATGTCCCGGTATGGATTTGTCCATGAGAAAAACAATTTTGTAGCTTTGGTTGAAAATAATAAAGCCCACTCAGATTATCACAAGATGATGGACTTCATCAAAAACTGCAAACTAAGTTATGCAATGCTGGAAGCCCCAACTATTTACTGTGAGGTAATTGAGGAGATTTGGACAACTGCAGAGTTCAACCCCACAGATATGACCATCACTTTCACTCTCAAAGGTAAAGATTACTGTATTAACTGTGATGATATACAGTCCTGTTTCAAACTACCTGAGAACAATACCATGACACCACACACTGATAATAATGTATCTAGCATGTTAGATTCCATGGGCTATTCTTTTGATTCTGCTAGTTTAGGGAGTAGCTTTACTTAGAAATAAGTTTAGTATTATAGCACATTTCAGTTTCTGTATTTAAGTTATAATTTTTAGATGATTGTGAGAAATTATAAGTCATGTTGACTACTAGTGGATATGCAAATAGGAGGGCTAATTGTAAATATTTCATGCCTTGTAATTTTGTATAAGTGAAGTAGTATCAACTGATAAATTAAAGGCCTTCAACGGATGAGAAACAAATCTTCAACGGATGTCTCTAAAGCTTCAACGGATAACATCCATCAACGGATGAGTGCATCAACAGATAAAGCTTCAACTGCTAATGCATCAACGGATAAAGCCATCAACGGATGAAAGCTTCAACGGATGCTCAGTTCAATAGGAGTTGACAGTGACAATTTATAAGCTGACAAAGGCACATAGGTTGACAGAGACAATTGGAATGTGGTAGCCTCTTGGAGGAATCAAGAAAATGCAGCATTTCCATTCTTGTGCAAAGAAGGAAGTATTCAAAGATTCACAGATTATCCTAGATTGCATTGGATAGAGAAATGAAGAAGAATGTGAAGAATCTTTTTAATTGTATTTGTACTTTTGTCTTCACTTGTAAACTTGGTAATATATAAACCAAGTTGCAGCTAGTAATTAGATGGTGAATTTTCCAGAGGTGTTTAGAAAAACATAGAGAGAAAATCATCTAGTTTGTACTAGGACGTAGCTGTGATCAATTATTTTGAATCATAAATTTTCTGAAATACACATCTCTGGTGGAACAACAAATCCACCAGAAAAGTTTTTAAAGCCTTTGTGTTCTTTACATTTGTGTTTTGAATATAAATCTGTCTGCACCTGCCCAAATCAATTCACACACAACTGTTCATCAAAACACTTAGCCTTTGAAACTGCTCAAAACTTGAAAAAGTTTTGAGATTTACATTCAACCCCCCTTCTGTAAATCTCATTGTTAGTTCCTTGGGAATAACAGTTCCTTACTTACAAAGAACCCATGATTTGTAGCAAAACACTAGCTTGATTTTAATACAAAATTAAGTGAGTTTTGAAATATTGTGTGCACTGTTTATTTCTTGTTAACATAATGTTACTGTATTTCATATCTGCTTTGTTCACCAACAAACAAACATTCAAAAAGCCTTAAAAATATCCAAAACACATTCACCCCCCTCTGTGTTGTTTTCATTACCTAACAAGTGGTATCAAAGCGAAATCTGAAAGCAAACCATGGCGCCCCAAAATCCGGAGTCAGGGATCTAGGAGGCCACGTCAACCCGAATCTTGTTTAACACTTATCTTGTACAACAATATATGAATACTCACACCTTTATGACCCCACGCTTATCGACTCAAACACACTTATAGGTTATTGACTTGGAAAGGAACCATTCATTACTAGAGTGTATCGATCCGCAAAGTGATAATTATTACAATCCCAAAAGTAATGAAGTCTTACCGCGGAAATAACCTTTAAATAAGGTTAGTCTGTCATCCAAATATATGTTTCTTATTTATTATCTTACATAAGTCATATTTGTAAATAAGCCACCGCATACGATGATCAGTCGTCATAAAGAAATATGTAAAATTTTCTACTTGTAGAAGAACGATTCTCTTTTTTTTTTATCATTCATCACCCTGGCCGCATTTGGGCCTTATCTGTGTCCATCCCTCTCAGGTACACACTTCGTGTCTATCCCTCTCAAGACACGGTTTTGCGTCCATCCCTCTCAGGTAAACATACTCCACATGTTCATCGGTATATAAGGTACCTTCTCATGTGGTAGCAATTTGGTAGTCTCCCAACTCCACAACGTATTAGAGTCTACCCCTCCTTGTCCTTGAATGAATCCTATCATATATTTGGAACTTATATCGTTTCCCAAGCATATTGATTGTTGATAGGTACATACCGATATATATATATATATATATATATATATATATACTTCCGAGAGTTTTTGGGGAAAGTATTATAATAATGTGAGTTGACCGTTGTCAACAAATATTTTTATAAGGGGAAGTTTCTCTTAAAAATATACTCAAAATATTTAAAATACATCGAGATAATATTACTTGACGATCCAACAGTATTAGCACGACTTTCTGGAACTTAGAAAGTATTTTAAAACAGGTTTTATGATTTTTAAAATCATATTAAATCATTAAATAGATATTTAATAATTATCTATTAATTATTAAATAATTAGACCTCTAATATTTATATTTTACAAGAATATTTGAAATAATATTCCCCAACTAATTTAGGTTTAAATAATTAAAGTAATCTTTAATAACATAATAAATCGAGTTTGAAATGATAATTGTTGGAGAATACCTCTCCTATATTAAATGAATAATTGAAATAATATTCATTATATGAGTGGTTAAATATAGTTGAGGGAATACGATCTTCGGAAAGCGTTTGAAATAGTTCGAGGTATTCAATACTTTGCGAGTGGACATCGAGTCCCTTGGAATAGGTAAGTACGAACTTTGATTGTCCAAAATATTACCGAGATGCCTCCCGGGTTTTTGCTTTAAACTCCAACTGACTCTCGGTCTTATGACTTATACATCACGCTTATGATAGCGCTAACATATTCTATGATATATACATCATAATACAATCGCTATTGATGTGAAAACTTCAAATGTTATTATCATGGCAAGCATGGAATTTATACAATGACAGTAAAACTCTTTTCACAGCACTACAGTATATGGAGTTGGGTTCGTAAACTTTCCTGGGTACTTTGAGGTGGAGGATGCTCTAGGGTCCGCTTGGAAATCTATAATCATAAACATGTATTGTTTCGTTAGATCCCGTTCTTATTTATGGCGATTGGTACTTACGTGCTACTTATTAGTCGTTCTCACAACTTACTTTACTCTTATTATTCCCTTAAACATAAGTACTTGTTATGTTTGCTTTCTTTTCTAAATCCTTTATGTTCGTTTATGTCTTTTACATTTCAGTCCTCGGCTCCGCTTACGATTCTTAATGGTTTCCTAATCGCGCGGTCTCGGCTCCGATATTTTTATAAAATTGAAAAATTCATATTTTTACTTGAAAATTTTATATAAGTTAATAAACTCTATTTCTTACTCTCTGTAAAAATTTCATGATTTTTGAATATTTTTAAATCGATCATTTCTATTCCCAAAGTTCGTAATTCGTAGCAGTTTTTATCGAGTAAATCACTTTTACTAAAACGGTCATAACTTTTGATCCGTAATTCGAAATCAAGCGATTCAAGCACCTAAATGATCCTCATAACATTGTATATCATAATCAAGTCTTATGTTTCAATAAACTACAGTTTATACATTCGGGAACTTCTGCAGTATCTTTAAGTTGTGTTTTGTTCATTTTAACGAGGTTACGATTACGATTCAAGTTTCGTTTACGTCTTAAATCATTATACAACCATCAACAACCACCATATAATCATCTTAACACTAACTCCTCTAAAGAACATTATGTTCTTGAGGCAACAATCATCAACCTTAAAACTAATTAACTAAACATCAAGATATAGTAAATCAACTACTAAAACTAGGTTTATGATTAAGATCTCAAAGTTTCTTGAAATTTAAACCTTAAATAAAGATTGGTCAAAGATTTATAACTTTATTGAAATATTGTGATGTGTTCTTGATGATGGTGGAGTCTTGGGGATGCTTGGTTGAGTTTAAGGAGCCTAAATCAAGCCATAAAAATCAAGAAACCAAGAAGAGTTACTATTCATTACTATTCATTATCACTTTTCTTGAATTTATTTCAACCATCAAACCTTAATAGAATGATCTAAAAAATATATATTACCTTAGTTTAGGATGTATGAATCTTGGGATTTATTTTTAGAATTTTTCCATGGCTAGAAGTGGGTGTTTGAGTTTTGATTTCTCCTTTTTTTTCTTGTTTTGCCGAATGGAGTTAAAGGCGAGAGAAGAGAGAGCGTTTTGTGTTTTCTTGAAATGATTCTTGTGGAATATTGTGATATATGATGTTGTATATATCCTAGTACTACTAAATCATTGAAAATCTTTGCTAGTCATCCTAGTTTCCAAGCTACTCTACTTAGTTTAGGTACTTGGTAACTATTTTCTAGCTTTTAGGTTATCATTCTTATCTAGCTAGGTTACTATTTGGCTACTTAAACATGGTTAGTTTCTTACTCTCGTTAGCTTATATAGTTGGCTTGATTTGATAAGTTTATTTATTTGCTTATGCGTTTTCTCAGTCGCTTATTCGTTTTCGTAATAAACTCTTGTAACGTCTGGGAAATCTATGTCTGTATTATATCATATTTATAATAAATTATGTGTGTTAATGTGTCATTTATGTGTAAATATCTGTCAAACCCTAGTTGTTACGTGTTACGTGCATTCTGTGTGATTTTGGTATTTTTAAGATACTTTTCAGATATTTTATTTTGCATTTATCGCTTTCATTTCAAACGTTTTACGACCCGAACCATGATTTTAAAGCAAGTATTTCAAATAAAATAATGGGCCTTATATTTCATCAAACAGCTTTTATCATCGCATTATTCTGAACATCTAGGCATTTTATAAACTTTCTCGTTTTGTAAAAAATGACTTTTCCGGGCCCCACTGGGTGTTAAAAAACCCACAAAAATCGCAATTTTATTTTTATAAAATTATAGGACTTTCATTTATATTATTTCTTTGCATTTTTGTATTATTCACAAATTTTTGGAAATTTTGGCATATATATTGTATATATAAAATATTTATAAATTAAAATTTAATACTCAAAAATTATAAAATTAGGGGCCTATTAATTTTAAAAAGTGTAGAATTAGGGCCTTAATTTTATTTAGGAGTATTAATTTTACTACTATAAATAGCCTAATTTTTATTTAATTATTATTAATTATTAACTAAAAATCAGAAATTAATTGATTTTCTCTGCAAACCGGGTCGGGAAGAACCAAGTCGGGTCGAGGAATTAAACTGTGATTTTGATCTGATTTCTTCACCAAATCAAGCAGTTCAAGTACTCAAATCAAAGGTTTTGATCTGTTCTTTCTGTTTTTGATATCAATTTCATGTTTTAATGCATCGTTTTTTATTTTCGATTTCTAGGGTTTATGTTCGAATTAGGCCTTTTTGATTTCAGGGTTATTTTGATGTTTTGATGATTGATATAGCTTTGTTAGATAATTTACAGTCGATTCATGGTATTTAATTGATCAAACGATACTCAGATAGCAAAGTACGATTTCTAGGGTTTATACCGAATTTTCAAATCACAACTCGATGATTTCTGTGAATATTTGGTTCTTGTGATGTTAGGGGTTAGTTTGTATGTGTTCTTAGCTGTGATTTGCACTATAGAACGTTGAGTTTGGTTTACAGAATCAGAAGATAGGATTTTGGCCGGAGTTCATGTCATTTTTGGCCGGAGAAATTGTTGCAGGGATGTTTTTGGTCGAGTTTGGCCTGAAACAGATTGGGGAAGTGATTTGGAATGAATTGAACTTAAAAACCGTATCAAACGAAGCTGTTTTGGGCATGAATCAGCGTTTCTGGAATCGTGGCTGTAATAACCCCAATTTTTGGAGTTTTTGAAACCCAGATGAATAGTAACTTTTGCTGATGATGCTGATTAAGGAAAATTATCGGACCACGCTATATAGGAGTACTGTTATGGAAATTCTAAGATCGTATAAGTATTCCATAAAGTAAATAAGTGTATGTAAAGATCGTCAGAATCCAAATTCGAACACTTTGACTTTTCCCGAAAATCCACCAGATACCGAAAGAATTGAGTATAAGGTAACATGATTAAAAGGATTTAATTCAAGGATTATAAGAGAGGATCATAAAAGGAATATAAAATATTGAGAAAGGTTTAGGGGAACCCAAGTAATAAGATCCCGGGTATGATCCCTCAAACGATAAACGAGAACGAAAGTTAAGCGAACCGTATAATAGATCAGCGGTCATTAGCCAAGTAATTAGGGGTTAATCAAAGAGGTTAATGGATGATGATGTCATCACACCAATAAGAGGAAGACAAGTGTAACAAGATGACATAAGCAGATGACATGAGCATGATAAAGTGGGAAGGATTGGTTGGTTGATTGTGAGCCACACAATTTTTACCATGGTAACAATTTAATTAACAAACAAAAGGTAGCAACCAAGCCAAGGCAAAACAAATCACAAAACACAAATTAGAAGTTGACTTTTGCTTTTGAAGAACAAAAGCTCTCGGCTAAACCAGAGCAGCAACGTCAAACTACCATATCTCCTTCAATACTCACTCAAATAGTATGTTCTATAGCTCTTTGGAAAGGTATTGAGATGACCTACAACTCTTGTTCACAAGTCTCGTCCGAATAAGCATGGTAAGACCCTCATTTTGATAGTTCTTTCAATCTGACTTTTAGAAACTTCAAAACCTAACTTTGTGTTCTTGATTTCTTTGGAAAGATCAAGCTTGTAGGAGGCTCCCTAAGACTTCCTAGCTACTCTAATCACTCCAAGGAAGGTATAACACCTCCAAACCCTAACTTTACTTTGAGTATTATGATGGTTTTGATGGATATAGTAAATGAGAAGCATGATGCTTGTGTGTTTAGAGTTTGGATTGGATTTGTAGTGATTTGGATGTTGAAATCTTGTTTATAGTTAATGAAACTTAAGTATAGCTAGTAGTTCATGTGTGGGGTTGTATAAATTGGAAAATCTTGAGGTTTGGGGACTGATGTAGTAAGGTTTGGATGAGGGTTGGTTCTATTGTTGGTTGTGAGTTGAATGGTGGTTGTTTGGAGTGGTTTAAAACTTGGTAATCGCGTAAACATAGTCGTCGTAATGCCCAATTTCATACAACTGCTTGATCTTAGTGTTCGGGACAGAGAGCTAACTATTGAATCTGTGACTTTGCCATTTTTACTTAGATATTTCGTAAGCTTCGTTTTGATATGTGGTTCGCTTGAATCCGATGTACGGTTTAGGAGAAACGACCGTTTTAAGTAACGGTATTTCGCGAACGAACCATTACCCCTCGCCTTACTTTGAAACCTTGGTTAAGGCCCTTAAATGACTAATTGGAGTATGAAACAATTATGTAAAGTAGATTAGGCAGTTGGTAGAGTACTCGCGAAAGAATCGCCTTAAAATTCTTAATGGTTAATTTATTAAAAATGGTGGAGCCAAGGGTACTCGAACGACTTATGTGATTCGTTAAGCGTAGAAGTGACCATAAGCGAACATTAGGGTTCAATTGATTAAAGTCTAGTTTCTTAAGCGACCGTGGGTTAATTCCGACTTATGTTGTTGTTCATAGGTTATCGGACCCACTCTAAGCTTAAGTCTATCCGGGAACACTCAGGCAAGTTTTCTACCCGTTATACTGTTGTTGTGATATATATATGTATATGCATTATCTTGTGATAAATGCATGATTGTTATTAGAAAATCTTGCGATATATTGGAGCATGCTGATATGGAATATATGCATGCCTGTTTCGTAATCTTGATATCTAATTGTTGATTCAAATGCTTATAAGTTGCATAATACCTATGCTAGAGATAAGCAGTAGTTGCGTATACCCTTAGTATAGGGGACCCAAAGGTGAACATTTTCTAAACCGGGAGTCGATGTTCCCGAGTATAATATATATATATATATTGATATAGTTTTCAAAACTATTAATCGGATAAGGTTTATTCGATAACTTTATTTTATTTAATGAATATTATTTTGAATATTCATTCGAGGACTTATGACTCTGCTTACTTTATTTAATGAATATTATTTTGAATATTCATTCGAGGGCTTATGACTCCGCTCCTTTTATTAAATATTATTCTTTATTTTACTAAAGAATAATGTTTCGATAATCAAACTTATTTTCGATTATTCAAATAAAGATCGTACTTTCATATAAGTATATCTTTGGTTATTTATTATTCATTTCAAGTATGAGTCTTAAAACTTCTACTTCAATTATTTTTATAAAGATTATCCTTTATGGGAATATTATTTAAATAATAATATTCAGATACTCTCCAACATATCGGGACTGATTTATTTTATTAAATCAGCATTACTACAAACATTCTTAAAAATGTTTTCGAGTCTTCAAAATGATTTTTAAAGGTTAGAGCGGATCCCAAAACTAGTTTTCAAATTTAAGATCTTCCTTTTTGAAGGGGACTTGAATACTCGCTCAAAAATCTAAGGGATCCGGCTCTGTGGTGTATTTTATATTCGCAACAAGGTTGCTGTTTTGAGAAAATATTTTGATTACTTGCCCAATGTTCGGAAAGTAAGTCCATCTATTTGAGTCGGCATAAGCAACATGGGCTCAGTGGGCGTCCATAAAAGTGTAAGTGGCTCAGTGGGAGTCCATCTGTAAAACCCCCAAATCTGGGGTCGGGGATCCGGGTTGTCACGAGTTCCATTTCCCTTAATAACACCCAATCTTAATAAACAATCAACTACTCTGTACTGTGACCCCACAATAAACACACACACCACAAGTTATAGTCTCAGAGATGAATATCCAAAAATAACACGAGTCATTTTATTCTAAAATTATATGCCAATACACCTAAAAAGGATTTCTGAATAAATTTACATTTCTTTGCCATTATTACAATTGATAAAGATACATAAGTCTGGTACATCAAAAGTTGAAAGCCTAGCCTATTGGTAGTTCCTACCTCAGCTATAGCGACATCAACGCCTATAGGAAACTGCGGAACGTTTCCTATTCGCTCGCGAATTGGGAGCTTGGTCCTGTTCATCTTGTCTATCTGATGTTGTGTGATGAAAGAAGAAATCAAGGGTGAGCAACAAGCCCACCAAAATAATATGTATAATGATTAACTATATATGAGCATTCTCATAGTACTCATGAAAGTCTTGGTCAAGAAGAAATGAACCAAGCTGATATCTTAACGCGACGAAGTCACAAAATATTCAGTATATATACATATATACTTTTCAAAATCTTTGAAATCCTCTGCCATGTATAATATACACAGAGTTCCAGTTTATAACTGTATAAAACTATCGTTGCAAGGTGATCTCATATATCTAACCTTGTCTCAACATTTTTGTGAAAATCTTTGTCATATATAAGATAATTATTAACCAGATATAAGTTGAAAAGATGAAGTTACAAGATACTTCAATATGCTTATATCTTTTTCGAATACTACTTGAACTACCACCGTTCAAGTTATAATTAGTTTCAAAAGTTCATCACATAGATGAGACTACAAGACAAGATTTGAATAGATTCAATCTTTAAATATCGTTATAAATAATGAAGTTACGAGATACTTCATTAAGTCCCGATATATATATACACCTATATATATACATTTCATACATTCCTTGAAAATCTCTGTTATGAAAATTATAAACAGAGTTGCAATATCCAATGAATTTGGAAAGGAGAAAACATTGGCATAAACCTGATATCTTGCTGATCAGGAAAAGATACCAATAAGTAACCTTTTCTACTAGTAGATGGACGAATTCCCCACTGGTCATCACCCTGGCCGCAATAGGACCTTATGCTGGACTGCCACTCAGCCACTTACGCATTTGATGGACTCCCACTGAGCCACTTACACTTTCATGGACGCCCACTGAGCCCATGTTGCTTATGCCGACTCAAATAGATGGATTTACTTCCCGAACGTTGGGTAAGTAATGAACTCGTTGCGAATATAAAATACACCACAGAGCCGGATCCTTTAGAGTTTTGAAAAAGTATTCAAGTCCCCTTCAAAAGGAAGATCTTAAATTTGAAAACGAGTTTTGGGATCCGCTCTAAACTTTAAAAGTCAATTTGAAGACTCGAAAATATTTTTAAAAATGTTTGGAGTACTGCCGATTTATTAAAATAAATAGTCCCAATATATTAGAAAATATCTGAATATTATTATTTAAATAATAATATTCCCAAAAAGGATAATCTCTATAAAATAATCGAAGTAGAAGTGTTAAACTCATACTTGAAATGGGTATTAAATAACCAAAGATATACTTATACGAAAGTACTATCTTTATTTGAATAATCAAAAATAAGTTGATTATCGAAATATTATTCTTTAATAAAATAAAGAATATTACTTAGTAAATAATCGGAATCATAAGTTCTCGAATGAATATTCAAAATAATATTCATTAATAAAATAAACGGGGTCATAAGCCCTCGAATGAATATTCAAAATAATATTCATTAATAAAATAAACGGAGTCATAAGCCCTCAAATGAATATTCAAAATAATATTCATTAATAAAATAAACGGAGTCATAAGCCCCCGAATGAATATTCAAAATAATATTCATTAATAAAATAAACGGAGTCATAATCCCCGAATGAATATTCGAAATAATATTTATTAAATAATATAAAATGAGTCATAAGTCCTCGAATGAATATTCAAAATAATATTCATTAATAAAATAATCTGAGTCATAAGCCCCCGAATGAATATTCAAAATAATATTCATTAATAAAATAAACGGAGTCATAATCCCCGAATGAATATTCGAAATAATATTCATTAAATAATATAAACTGAGTCATAAGTCCTCGAATGAATATTCAATTAATATTCATTAAATAAAATAAAGTTATCGAATAAACCTTATTCTATTAATAGTTTTGAAAACTATATCAATATATATATAACTATATATATATCATATACTCGGGAACATCTACTCCCTGTTTTAGAAAAGGGTTCACCTTTGGGTCCCCTATCCTCAGGGTATACGCAACTACTGCTTATCTCTAGCATAGGTATTATGCAACTAATAAGCATTTGTACCAACAGATATATAAATCAAGAATACGAAACAGGCATGCATATATACCATATCACATGCTACAATATATCGCAAGAATTTGCTAATAAGAAACATGCATTTATGACAAGACCATGCATATACACATATACATCACAACAACAGTTATACGGGTAGAAAACTTGCATGAGCGACTGGGGGTTACAAATGGCTTGGGACGAGTCTGGTAACCTATAAGCAACATATAAGTTGGAATTAAACCAAAGTCTCTTATGAATCTATACTTTAACCAATTAGACCCTAACGTTCGCTTTTGCGCTTAACGATTCACTTAAGTCGCTCGAGTACCTTCGGCTCCACTATTTTTAATAAATTAACCATTAAGGGGTTTAAGGCGATTCTTTCGCGAGTGCCTTACCAACTGCCTAATACATTTTACATAAATGTTTCATACTCCAATTAGTCCTTTAAGGTCTTTAAACTATGTTTTAAAGTAAGGCGAGGGGTAATGGTTCGTTCGCGAAATGCCGTTACTTAAAACGGTCGTTTCTCCTAATCTGTACATCGGAATCAAATGAACCACATATCAAAACGAAGCTCGTAACATGAACTATCTAATCATGGCAATGGTCAAAACCTAGCAGTGAGTTCACAGGTCCTAATGTTAAGAGCAAAAACAGTCTAAAGTAAATCGGACATTACGACCACTATGTTTACGCGATTACCAAATTTTAAACTACTCCAATCAACCACAATCAACCACAAATCAACCCATAACCACGAATACCACCAAACTTCATCCAAACCTTACTAACTCAGTCCATAACCTCATGATTTTTCCAACTTATTCAATCTCAAACAAGAGCTACTAATTATACTTAAGGTTCATCAACCAACAACCAAGATTTATAACCCAAAATCATTATAATTCCATCCAAACTCTAAACATACAAGAATCATGCTCTCATGAACTATAACAAACAAAACCAAACCTAATACTCAAAGTAAAGTTAGGGTTTGGAGGGGTTATACCTTCCTTGGAGAGTGGAGAATCACTTAGGAAGCCTTAAATAACCACTAACTATCTTTACTAAGCTTGGATCTTGAAGAAAACATAAGAAAACACAAAGTTAGTTTCTTGAAAACACTATTCACCAAGAACTTAGATGAATTGATTAGCTATGTTAAGCATGGAATCTTGAGCTTAAACTTATGGCTCATCTTAGTTATGAATTATGGAAGCTAAAGAAACAAATCTCTTGAATTATGAAGGTGTGTAGCTTGATTTTTGAAATTTTCTCCTTTGCTTTTCATGGAAAAGCCGAGAGCAAAGAGTGGGGGAAGAAGAAAATGTTTTTGTTTTGGTTGCTTTTGATTTTTGTGTTTGTTTTGCTTGTTAATTAGGTTGTTACCATGGTAAATATTGTGTGGCTCACAATCATCCAACAACACACTTGCTTGGTCATGCTTATGTCACCATGTGATGTCACCCTCCCTCCTTTGTCCTCTTCTCATTGGTTTGATGACATCATCCCCACTAATCTCTTTGATTAGCTTTTAAGTATTTGGCTAATGACCGCCGATCTGTTATACGGTTTGCTTAACTTTCGTTTTCGTTTATCGTTTGAGGGATCATACCCGGGATCTTATTACTTGGGTTCCCTTAACCTTTCTCAATACATTATATTCCTTTTATGATCCTCTCTCATAATCCTTGAATTTAAATCCTTTTAATCATGTTACCTTATACTCAATTCTTTCGGTATCTGGTGGATTTTCGGGAAAAATCAAAGTGTTCGGAATTGGATTCTGACGATCTTTACATACACTTATATACCATATAGAGTACTAATAAAATCTCAGAATATCAATAACAGAACCCCTACATAGTGTGGCATGAAAAGTTTTCTTATTCAGCATAATCTGCAAAATCACTATTTATAAGGGTTTCAAAAATTTCCAAAAATTGGGGTTATTACACCATCAATGCGTAAGTGGCTGAGTGGCAGTCCAGCATAGGTCCTACTGCGGCCATGGTGATGACCAGTGGGGAATTCGTCCATCTACTAGTAGAAAAGGTTACTTATTGGTATCTTTGCATGATCAGCAAGATATCAGGTTTATGCCAAGGTTTTCTCCTTTCCAAATTCATTGGATATTGCAACTCTGTTTATAATTTTCATAACAGAGGTTTTCAAGAAGTGTATGAAATGTATATATATATATAGGTGTATATATATATCGGGACTTAATGAAGTATCTCGTAACTTTATTTCTTTTAAATGATATTTCAAAGATTGAATCTATTCAAGTCTTATTTTGTAGTCTCATCAGTGTGATGAACTTTTGAAAGTAATTATAACTTGAACGGTGGTAGTTCAAGTAGTATTCGGAAAAGATATAAGTATATTGGAGTATCTTGTAACTTCATCTTTTAAACTTATATCTAGTAAATGATTATCTTGTGCATGTCAAAGATTTTCAGAAAAATGTTGAGACAAGGTTAGATATATGAGATCACCTTGCAACGATATTTTTATACAGTTATAAACTGGAACTCTGTGTATATTATACATGTCTGAGGATTTCAAAGATCGTGAAAAGTATATATGTATATATATATATACTGAATATTTTGCGACTTGGTCGCGTTAAGATATCAGCTTGGTTCATTTCTTCTTTACCAAGACTTTCATGAGTACTATGAGAATGCTCATATATTGTTAATTATTATACATATTATTTCGGTGGGCTTGTTGCTCACCCTTGCTTTCTTCTTTCATCACACAACAACAGATAGCAAACATGAACATGACCAACCTCCCATTTCGCAAGCGGTTAGGAAACATTCCCTAGTTTCCTATAGGCGTTGATGCCGATGTAGCTGAGGTAGGATCTACCAATAGGCTAGGCTTTCAACTTTTGATGTACCAGACTATGTATATTTATGAATTGTAATAATGGCAAAGAATATGTAAATTATTCAGAAACCCTTTTGAAGGTGAAATGGTTTATAATTGTGGAATAAAATGACTTATGTTATTTTGGTATTCATCTCTGAGACTATAACTTGTGGTGTGTGTGTGTATATTGTAGGGTCACTGTACGCAGCAGTTGGTTGACTGTTAAGATTAAGTATGGATAAGGGAAATGGAACTCGTGACAACCCGAATCCCCGACCCCGGATTTGGGGGTGTTACACTGGCTGGTCGCCGGATTCTGGGCAATTTCCAGCCAGTTCGTCCCCAACCCGGGATGTTCTTGGTGACCCAGTTGCAACCCGGTTTGCAACCCGAGTTTGATCTGTTTCTGTCAGGATTTGATTTCTAACAGATGTTTCTGGGAATTAATTTTATTTTTATTTTATTTTAATTAAAAAATCAGTTTTACTTATCTTATAAATTAATTATTTAATTATTTAATTAATTGATTTATATTATAAATAATTCTGAATTATTTTCTAAAAATCAGATTGAATTATTTTCTCAATTATTTATTATTTATTTATTAGTTATTTATTATTTATTTATTATTTAAAAATGATTAATTATTTTGATAATTAATCAAATATTTTTCAATAAATAATAATAAATTCATTTTAATTCCAAAAATTATAGAAAAATCATTTCTAATTCTGATTTTTGTTAAATAATTATTCAAAAGTTATTTTAGGGTTTTAAAAATTAGTAATAATTAATTATATTGAATAATAAATTGAATTATCAGTGTTTAATTGATAATAATTAGACCGTTAGTCCGATTCGAGCGAAGCGAAAGCCCTTTGACTCAGAAAAATGAATTCTTTCCATTAAAAATAATATTAAAGCCTAATTTCTTCTAGAAATTAGTTGACCTTGTTACTTGTTTGGTTGTCAGTTGAAATGCGTGCCGAGACGAGTCCGAAAAATTCCGGAAAAATGGGAAACGAGTCAGATAACGATCAGTTGAGCGATCAGCGAGTCGATTTTGATTCTAAAAATTATTTTTAACTATAAAAATGACTATGTGCTTATGTGTATTATGTGGTTAATCGAGTCTTACTTGTTAATAAATAATACATGAGTCAGTCATAAGCGCATGGATAGACGTTAGGAACGGTGTGAAGTTGATTCAAGATGCAATTGAAGTACGAAGTGACTTAATCAGTCTATTTCTCTAACAGAAGCTAAGCCAGCAAGGCAGGTTGAGTCATTAATAGACGAAGGTGACACATTTGCAGTAAGTCTCGCAGAAGGCAAGTTTTTCCCCTATTCTACTTTCAGAATAGTGACATTTCTTCAGATGCTTATCACGTTTGCACTCTTTTGATTCTTGTGCATAATCACTGATACACACTTACTATTCCTTTATTCATATTTCATTTCGATTCTTGATTTCTCAATTTCCTTGAATTCTTGATTCATAATTCATTGGTTACACATTGATATTGATATATTCTGGTGATTAGAATATATCAAAGTATACCGATTGTTCCGGTTGCTAAGCGATGGACTGGATAATGATATTTTGGGGATTGAGTGTGTCGTAATCCTGAGGACCGGGATATGACTGGTGACTCGATATGGGTCGTAGTGCCTGGGTACCCGACTGGATCTATATATGGAGATATAGATCTGCATTATATTCTGACTGATCAACAAAATATAGATGCGAACTTGTGTCCAGTTTAGTTCATTTGTACTCGCCGGTGATGGCCTTCTTTCTATTCTCGTGGGGTTATATCTTTGCAGATATACCCGGGATTACGGTTTCTTTTAAATTGCTTTAACACTGTTTATATTTTGTGGACTTGTTGAGCAATTTTTGGCTCACCCTTTTTGTTGTTATTTACCTTATTGTTTTTAGTTAAGAAGGAATATGAAACCCATCAAGACTCGAGTGGTAAAGAAGCGGGTCAAGCCTCGGGATCCTCTCATACCCAAGGTGTTGATTCCAATCCAGGAAGAAAGCTTTGAGTTGCCCGAGCAGGTGGAGTATAGGTAGTTAGTGTGTGTGTTTGAATAAAAGATGAACTTAGTTTTAAAATTGAATAGACAATGGTTTGTAATAAAAAGAGTTAATGAAATTTTGAATTTTGGTTTGTAATAAAGTAGTTAGAGGTTCTTGTTTTCATACTTCAACCTAAAAAGATCCTGGTTAGTGTTAAAGGGGTTTAGTTTCATTTCTTTATTAATTGTTAATCTGATTGTACAGGTTTGGTGATTAGCTAGTAACCCCCAGACTTATACCCCGGGTCTGGAGGGCGTTACAGCTTTGGCATCAGAGCTGTAGGTTTGGTCCCTGAAAATAAGAACATTAGGGTTAAGATAAGATATGGAGATCACATAGGATATGAATAGTCAAATAGGAAGTGTGGTGTTAGGATTTATGTCAGATTAGAATAGGAAAGTATAAATCTTAGGATTGATCAGTGACCTTTCTTCTTTCTTTGGTATATTATTAGATGGCGTCTTCAGGATATTCGACTTCTTCGGAGAGGACAGTCACCGGGCCAGCAGCACCAGTTATACCTCCAGTATCTGAGTACATGTTTCCTCCTGTACCACCTCCACCACCATTGCCACAGGAGCCAGTGCCACCAGCACAGGGGATAGCCCAGGACCCTATAGAGATGTTCGATCCATTTGAGTTCTTTGAGCCGGTGGTTCCTTTACCAGTTGAGCATCAGTTTATATCGGGGATTGAGCCAGAGTTACCACCACCCCCAGTGTTACCTCCTGTACCAGTGCATACCCCAGAGCCGGACATAGTTCAGATGATTCCAGTCGAGGGGATGGGAGATCATAATATGGATTTACAGTTGGGATTACCACAACAGGGTGCAGGTATACCGAGGGTTCCGTCACAGGAGTCACGGGTCAGGTTGCACAGCCGTATATTGTACCATACTATGAGTACAGGGTTATGAGGGATGATGTGGAATATTGGAGAGCACAGTGCCGAGAGATTATGCATTTGTTTGACCAGAGGGACAAAGGACCGTTAGCGGCCCTACAGTCGGATTACTTTATGAGACAGAGATTACAGTCGGTTTTGATGTGTGACACTTGGGAGCTCGATGATTTGACCCATGAAGGACCACCTTCTTTCGTAGAGTTCTACAGGATATTCCGCTTGGCACAGACTTTGGTCCAGGCACTTAGGGAGGAGCTGAGGCGTATTCCGCCTGGGTTTTGAGACAGTGACTTCGAAGTGCAGATGTATATAGATGCAACATAGTATAACATAGTGAGTAGTGTGTATGTATGTAGTAGTAATTTAACCTGTAGTAGTAGTTTGACTGATAGTAGTTAGTGTGACTTGTAGCCGTGGGGATAACCAGCAGAGCGAGACTTTTTGTATCAAGCATTTACACCTGAGGCTGGTGTCATATATATAAACGAACTTTTTCAAATTTCTTTAATTTAAATTTCAGTCTTTACAGTTTTACATCATTTATCTTCACTTTATTGTTTTACAGCTTTTCATATTATAAATTCTGTTGAAAACAAAAAGAAAAAAAAGGAGAAAGAAAAGAACAACCATTTTATTTAACTATTTACATTTCCTATTTTTATATTAAGCAACTGTTTTCTTTATTCGAACCATGTTGTTAATACATGATAAATTGTTTTCTTACCTACTGTCAATTATTTATTAAACTGTTAAAGAAATATCACTTGTTTTATTATCAGATATGGCACCAAAAAGAAAGACTAGGACTGAGACTTCTAACAGTAATTCCGAAGCACAGACTAATGAGACCATGAACCAAATGTTCCATCTGATGCAATAATATATGGTAATGATGCAGCAACAAATGCAACATCAGCAACAACAGATTTAACAACAAATGTTATAGCAGCCAATTCGTCCCGAGCCTCAGATACCACCAGCATTACCTATTATTACTTTCAAGCAGTTTCAGTCGGTTAAACCTCCAGAATTTGAGGGGTCTACTGATCCTATTAAGTCTACCACCTGGTTGAAAGAAATAGAGAAAGCATTTGCGCTAGTCAAGGTAGGTGAAGAGCAGAAGACTGACATTTCTAGTTACTTGTTGAAAGGAGAGGCAAATTATTGGTGGGAATCTAAAAAGGCTTTAGAGGGTGAAAATGTTATTGCACGAGATAGGTTTAAAGAATTGTTCTTAGAAAAGCATTTTCCTCGCTACGTGAAAAACCAAATGCAGATTTAGTTTTTGGAACTGAAGCAGGGAAATATGTCTGTAGCAGAGTATGAGGCCAAATTTACTGAGTTGGCTAGGTTTGTTCCAGAACAGGTTGATACTGAAGAAAAGTTAGTTCAAAGGTTTCAAGAAGGATTACGACCATGGATTCGTGGACAAGTTGCAGTTTTTGAATTAATAACGTATACCGCCGTAGTCCAGAAAGCTTTGATTATTGAAGGAGAAATTGAAAGATCTCAACAAGATAAAGGACAGGGAAGTTTTCAAGACCGCTCCAGCAGAAAACCGGGATTTCAAGCCCGGACAAATTTGAATTTCAAAAGGATAGGACAAGGTACCCAGAAAACAGGTAATCGTTTCCAAGCCCCCAGCCAGCAGGGAATGGTCAGAGTCTCAGTGCCGTACTGCAAGACATATAATCGAAAAGATACCGGCATATGTATTAAAAAGGATGCGATGTGTTACCGATGTAAGCATAAAGGGCATTATTCTAACGAATGTCCAGTGGGAAAAACAGCGGAAATTACTTGCTTCCAATATGGTAAGAAAGGGCATATTGCTAGAAATTGCAATGGACCAGCCATGGAAGCCAGTATTCCAAGAGTGTTGACATTACCTCCGCCGCCGCCTAATCAATTCAGAGAAAGAACTTTCAACATGACAATGAAAGAAGCAGTGCTGAGTCCGAGTGTAATCGCATGTACGCTTTTGGTGAATTCCGTAAGTTCAAAAGTATTAATTGATTCTGGAGCTACTCGCTCATTTATTTCTGAAGAATTCCTTGATAAGTTAAATTGCGAAATTGAGTGGTTGGGAGAGACGTTAATTATAAAATTAGAGAATGACGACCAAGTTCCAGTAGATCGAGTATGTCCTGCATGCGATGTAGAAATAGCCGGACATCATTTTTCGGTAGACTTGATTCCTTTTAAGCTAAGAGAGTTTGATGTCATTTTGGGAATGGATTGGTTAGCGTGTCATAATGCTCAGATCGATTGCGCAAATAAGAAAGTCAAATTACGAACTGCGGAAAATGCAACGGTAATGTTCAAGGGCGAAAAACAGCGGAAGAAATTTCTTACAATGATGCAGACCAAACTATTGCGTCGACAAGGATGTGAGATGTACATAGATTACGTATTAGATACTGAAAAAGGAAGTCCTAAACTAGAAGACATTCCAGTTGTATGTAAGTTCCCGGACGTCTTTCCAGATGAGCTTTCAGGGTTACCGCCAGATCGAGAAATTGAATTCACGATTGATCTAGCACCAGACACATAACCAGTTTCGAAAGCTCCATATCGAATGACTGCAGTCGAGATGAAGGAATTGTCAACACAATTGCAAGATCTGCTAGACCGAGACATCATACGACCCAGTGTATCCCCATGGGGTGCACCAGTATTGTTCGTGAAGAAGAAAGATGGCAGTATGCAATTATGCATTGACTATCGGGAATTGAATAAGCTAACTATCAAGAACAAGTATCCTTTATCGAGAATCGATGATTTGTTCGATCAACTAAAAGGAGTCGCATGATTTTCGAAGATAGATTTGCGATCAGGCTATCATCAATTGAAGATTAAAGCCAAAGATATTCCCAAGACTGCATTTCGTACGAGATATGGACATTACGAGTTTCTTGTAATGGTATTCAGTTTGACTAACGCGCCAGCAACATTCATGGATCTGATGAATAGGGTATTCAAGAAATACTTGGACAAATTTATGATCGTATTTATTGATGACATCTTGATTTACTCAAGGACAGAAGAAGAGCATGCTGAGCACTTGAGGATAGCTTTGGAAATTCTGAGGAAAGAACAACTGTATGCAAAATTCTTGAAATGTTAATTTTGGTTAAGAGAAGTACAATTTCTAGGGTACATCATCGGTAGAGAAGGCATCCAAGTCGATCCAGCGAAGATTGAAGCTGTGTTGAATTGGGAAAGACCAAAGACACCGACAGAAGTTCAAAGTTTTTTGGGATTGGCAGGATGTTATAGAAGATTTGTCAAAGATTTTGTGAAAATAGCAATGCCGTTGACCAAGTTAACTTGAAAAAGTGAAAAGTTCGTATGGAATGACAAATGTGAAGAAAGTTTTCAAGAGCTGAAGAATCGGTTAGTAACCGCACCGGTACTCGTATTGCCAAACGAGCATGGGAATTTCATCATTTACAGCGATGCTTCGTATCACGGATTAGGATGTGTATTGATGCAGCACGGTAACGTCATTGCATATGCTTCGAGACAGCTCAAACCTCATGAACAGAAATATCCTACTCATGACCTGGAATTAGCAGCGATCGTATTTGCATTGAAACTTTGGAGACACTATCTCTAGGGTGAGAAATGCGAAATCTACACAGATTATAAAAGTCTGAAGTACATCTTTACACAAAAGGAACTGAACATGAGTCAACGTCGATGGCTGGAATTAATTAAGGATTATGATGTTACGATCAGTTATCATCCCGGGAAAGCAAATGTTGTGGCAGATACGCTGAGTAGGAAAGAAAGATTGAATTTGTTAACTTCATGCGAAGAATTAGCCAAGGAATTTGATAGGATGGAAATCGAAATTCGTGTTCCTAATGAATCTACAGAAGCTATCTATGATATGATTTTTCAACCAGAGTGGCTAGAGAATATTCGCCGCTGTCAAGAAGAAGTGATGAGTTAGGATGACGACTTAACGGGAGAAGAAATCACAACTCAGAAGGATAATGAAGGCATTCTATGCTTTGCATCGAGAATCTGGATCCCTAACGTGGCAGAACTAAAAGAAGAAATATTGCGAGATGCGCACAGCTCGAAGTATTTCATTCATCCAGGGAGTACAAAAATGTATCACGATCTGAAGGAAAACTTTTGGTGGCCGAATATGAAGAAGGAAATAGTAGAATGGGTAAGTAAATGCTACACATGCCAGCGGGTCAAAGCGGAACATCAACGTCCGAGCGGATTATTACAACCGTTAGATATTCCAGAATGGAAATGGGAATATTTAGCGATGGATTTTGTGGTAGGACTACCATGGACTAAAGCAAATCATGATGCGATATGGGTGATTGTTGACAGACTCACGAAGTCGGCACATTTTCTACCAATTAACGAAAGATTTTCACTCGACAAGCTATTGCACTTATATCTCAAATAAATTGTGATGCGACATGGAGTTCAAATATCTATAGTGTCTGATCGAGATCCCCGTTTCAACTCAAGATTTTGGAGACAATTTTAAGAATGTCTTGGAACAAAATTAAATATGAGTACCGCGTATCATCCGCAAACCGATGGGCAAAGTGAAAGAACTATCCAAACGATTGAAGATATGCTACGAGTTTGATTTCGAAGGCAGTTGGGATGAGCATTTACCTTTGGTGGATTTTTCTTACAACAACAGTTATCACGCAAGCATTGGAATGCCACCGTACGAAGCATTATACGAAAGAAAATGCAGATCACCAGTACATTAGGATGAAGTTGGAGAACGCAAGATTTTGGGTCCAGAATTAATCCAACAAACTAAAGAAAAGATCGAACTAATTCGAAAACGATTAGATGCAACACAAAACAGGCAATGCAAATATACAGATCAAGCACGGAAAGATATGGATTATCAGGAAGGAGAACACGTATTACTCAAAATATCACCATGGAAAGGATTGACCAGATTTGGAAATAAGGGTAAATTGAAACCACGATACGTCGGACCGTTTGAAATTTTGAAGAAAGTGGGAAAAGTTGCGTACGAATTAGCTTTACCGCCTCATATGCAACATATTCACAATGTGTTTCACGTGTCGATGCTTAAGCGATATAATCCTGATTCTAGGCATGTAATCGAGTATGAACCGATAAATATCCAACCTGATTTGTCTTCTGTAGAACAGCCGGTAAGAATTTTAGATCGGCGAGGGAAAGTGTTGAGAAATAAGTCTGTATCTTTAGTGCGAATTTTGTGGAGAAATCCTATGGTTGAAGAATCAACCTGGGAACTCAAGAGTGAAATTTTAGAAAAATATCATCAATTATTCTCATAGTAAGATTCCGAGGACAGAATCCTATTAGGGGGGGAGGATATAATGTCTGGGAAATCTACGTCTGTATTATATCATATTTATAATAAATTATGTGTGTTAATGTGTCATTTATGTGTAAGTATCTGTCAAACCCTAGTTGTTACGTGTTACGTGCATTCTGTGTCATTCCCGTATTTTTAAGATACTTTTCAGATATTTTATTTTGCATTTATCGCTTTCATTTCAAATGTTTTACGACCCGAACCATGATTTTAAAGCAAGTATTTCAATTAAAATAATGGGCCTTATTTTTCATCAAACGACTTTTATCATCACATTATTCTGAACATCTAGGCATTTTATAAACTTTCTCGTTTTGTGAAAAATGACTTTTCCGGGCGCCATTGGGTGTTAAAAACCCTAAAAAAATCACATTTTTATTTTTATAAAATTATAGGACTTTCATTGATATTATTTCTTTGCATTTTTGCATTATTCACAATTTTTGGGAAATTTTGGCATATATATATTGTATATATAAAATATTTATAAATTAAAATTTAATACTTAAAAATTATAAAATTAGGGGCCTACTAATTTTAAAAAGTGTAGAATTAGGGCCTTAATTTTATTTAGGAGTATTAATTTTACTACTATAAATAGCCTAATTTTTATTTAATTATTATTAATTATTAACTAAAAATCAGAAATTAATTGATTTTCTCTGCAAACCGGGTCGGGAAGAACCAAGTCGGGTCGAGGAATTAAACTGTGATTTTGATCTAATTTCTTCACCAAATCAAGCAGTTCAAGTGCTCAAATCAAAGGTTTTGATATGTTCTTTCTGTTTTTGATATCAATTTCATGTTTTAATGCATCGTTTTTGATTTTCGATTTTTAGGGTTTCTGTTCGAATTAGGCATTTTTGATTTCAGGGTTATTTTGATGTTTTGATGATTGATATAGCTTTATTAGATGATTTACAGTCGATTCATGTTATTTAATTGATCAAACGATACTCAGATAGCAAAGTACGATTTCTAGGGTTTATACCGAATTTTCAAATCACAACTCGATGATTTCTGTGAATATTTGGTTCTTGTGATGTTAGGGGTTAGTTTGTATGTGTTCTTAGCTGTGATTTGCACTATAGAATGTTGAGTTTGGTTTACATAATCAAAAGATAGGATTTTGGTCGGAGTTCATGTCGTTTTTGGCCGGAGAAATTGTTGCAGGGATGTTTTTGGTCGAGTTTGGCCTGAAACAGATTGGGGAAGTGATTTGGAATGAATTGAACTTAAAAACCGTATCAAACGAAGCTATTTTGGGCATGAATTAGGGTTGCCGAAATCCTAGCCGGTCTCCGGAATCTGGGCAATTTCCGGCCAGTTCATCCCCAACCCGGGATGTTCTTGGTGACCCGTTTGCAACCCGGTTTGCAACCCGGGTTTGATCTGTTTCTGTCAGGATTTGATTTCTGACAGATGTTTCTGGGAATTAATTTTATTTTTATTTTATGTTATTATAAAATCAGTTTTATTTATTTTATAAATAAATAATTAATTATTTAATTAATTGATTTATATTATAAATAATTCTGAATTATTTTCTAAAAATCAGACTAAATTATTTTCTCAATTATTTATTGTTTATTTATTTATTAGTTATTTATTTATTATTTATTATTTAAAAATGATTAATTATTTTGATAATTAATCAAATAATTTTCAATGAATCATAATAAATTCATTTTAATTACAAAAATTATAGAAAAATCATTTCTAATTCTGATTTTTCTTAAATAATTATTTAAAAGTTATTTTAGGGTTTAAAAAATTAGTTATAATTAATTATATTGAATAATAAATTGAATTATCTGTGTTTAATTGATAATAATTAGACTGTTAGTCCGATTCGAGCGAAACGACAGCCCTTTGACTCAGAAAAATGAATTATTTCCATTAAAAATAATATTAAAGTCTAATTTCTTCTAGAAATTAGTTGACCTTATTACTTTTTGATTGTCAGTCGAAATGTGTGCCGAGACGAGTCCGAAAAATTCCGGAAAAATGGGAAACGAGTCAGATAACGATTAGTTGAGCGATCAGTGAGTCTATTTTGATTCTAAAAATTATTTTTAACTATAAAAATGACTATATGCCTATGTTCTTATGTGTATTATATGGTTAATCGAGTCTTACTTGTTAATAAATAATACACGAGTTAGTCATAAGCGCATGGGTAGATTTTAGGAACGATGTGAAGTCGATTCAAGATGCAATTGAAGTACGAAGTGACTAAATCAGTCTATTTCTCTAACAGAAGCTAAGCCAGCAAGGCAGGTTGAGTTGGTAATAGACGAAGGTGACGTATTTGCAGTAAGTCGCGCAGAAGGCAAGTTTTTCCCCTATTTCACTTTCAGAATAGTGATATTTCTTCAAATGCTTATCACGTTTGCACTCTTTTGATTCTTGTGCATAATCACTGATACACACTTACTATTCCTTTATTCATATTTCATTTCGATTCTTGATTTCTTAGTTTCCTTGAATTCTTGATTCATAATTTATTTGTTACACATTGATATTGATATATTCTGGTGATTAGAATATATCAAAGTATACCGATTGTTCCGGTTGCTAAGCGATGGACTGGATAATGATATTTTGGAGATTGAGTGTGTCTTAATCCTGAGGACCGGGATATGACTAGTGCCTCGATATGGGTCGTAGTGCCTGGGTACCCGACTGGATCTATATATGGAGATATAGATCTGCATTATATTCTGACTGATCAACAAAATATAGATGCGAACTTTTGTCCAGTTTAGTTCATTTGTACTCGCCAGTGATGGCCTTCTTTCTATTCTCGTGGGGTTATATCTTTGCAGATATACCCGGGATTGCGGTTTCATTTAAATTGCTTTAACACTGTTTATATTTTGTGGACTTGTTGAGCAATTTTTGGCTCACCCTTTTTGTTGTTATTCACCTTATTATTTTTAGTTAAGAAGGAATATGAAACCCATCAAGACTCGAGTTGTAAAGAAGCGGGTCAAGCCTCGGGATCCTCTCATACCCAAGGTGTTGATCCCAATCCAGGAAGAAAGTTTTGAGTTGCCCGAGTAGGTGGAGTGTAGGTAGTTAGTGTGTGTGTTTGAATAAAAGATGAACTTAGTTTTAAATTGAATAGGCAATGGTTTGTAATAAAAAGAGTTTGTGAGATTTTGAATTTTGGTTTGTAATAAAGTAGTTAGAGGTTCTTGTTTTCATACTTCAACCTAAAAAGATCCTGGTTAGTGTTAAAGGGCTTTAGTTTCATATCTTTATTAATCGGTAATCAGATTGTACATGTTTGGTGATTAGCTAGTAACCCCCAGACTTATACCCCGGGTCTGGAGGGCGTTACAACACTCGTAAACGGTTCACGGCGTAAATCCTTTCTTACACGTTCTTTACGTTTTGAAGTATCGTACTTAAATTTGAATTTTAGGATTTTAAATTTGTAATTATATCGTGATTCTCATAATCCTTGATAATTCATAGATACGGTCATTTTTCAAAGTTCGTTATCTAATAGCATTTACATACACACATTTGGTACGTATAATCACGTTATCGACTCGGAAACTCAATTTCTCATGCACAACATATTGCGGGCTAAAAAGTTTTCCCCGATTGTCAGGGTTACTATTCATCAAGCATTTTACATAGTCTAAAAAATTCGAGTTATTAAAGTCTTCCCCTCTAAAAAGGATTCCGTCCCGGAATCCATTAGAAAATAGGTGGGAATATTTATTCTTTATTGCGTCTTCTAGTTCCCAAGTTGACTCTTCAACATTCTGATTTTTCCACAAGATTCTAAGCAACTTCACAGTCTTGTTCCTTAGCACTTGTTCTTTCTGGTCCATCACTCTTATTGGTTGCTTAACGTAGGTCAGGTCTGGTTCTACCTGCTCATACTCAATCACATGTCGCGCGTCAACATGGTATTTCCTTAGCATCGACACATGGAACACATTGTGCACTTGTTGCAAATTAGAAGGCAAGGCGAGCTCGTTAGCTAAAGGTCCTATTCTCCTCAAGATCTCAAAGGGTCCTATGAATCTGGGACTCGGTTTCCCTTTCTTTCCAAATCTCATCACTCCTTTCCATGGAGATACTTTCAACAACACTGAATATCCAACTTCATATTCTCTATTTTTCCTGGTCTGGTCAGCGTACTTCTTCTGTCTGTCTTGATCTGCTACCAGCCTTTTTCTGTTGAGTCCCACCATCTCTCTGGTTTGCTTGACTAATTCGGGTCCTATTATTTTAAGTTCCCCAACCTCATCCCAACATAAGGGACAACGACATCTTCTTCCGTAAAGAGCTTCATACGGATGCATTCATATGCTAGTGTGATAACTATTGTTGTAGGAAAACTCGATCAGGGGTAAGTGGTCATTCTGACTCCCTTTAAAGTGAATGGCACACACTCGCAGCATATCTTCTAGGGTCTGAATAGTCCTTTCACTTTGCTCATCTATTTGGGGGTGGTAAGCGGTACTCATATTCAATTTAGTGCCTACACACTCTTGGAAGCTTCTCCAAAATCGGGAGTTAAACCTTGGGTCTCTATCTGACACTATGACAACGGGAACGTCGTGCCTCACCATAATTTCTTTCAGGTAAATGTCCACCACCTTGTTTACGGTGTATCTTTTCTTGATTGGCAGGAAGTGCGCAAACTTGGTTAGTCTATCTATGATAACCCATATGGCATCGTGATTGGTTTTGGTCCTTGGTAGGCCTGTCACAAAATCCATAGCTATATGCTCCCACTTCCATTCCAAATTTCCAGGGTCCGTAATAGTCCACTCAGTCGCTGATGTTCAGCCTTCACTCTCTGGCATGTCAAGCATTTTATGACCCACTCTGCTGCTTCTCTTTTCATGTTAGGCCACCAATAATATTCCTTAAGGTCACGGTACATTTTTGTACTCCCTGGTGGATTGAACCTGGAGCTGTGCCCTTCGTGCAGCAGCTCATCTTTTAGTTCTTGCACATTCGGAATCGAAATTCGGGGGTGCGTACCTCATGATCCCTTTCGTATCTTTCTCGCATCTGACCTCTTCACCGGTCAATATTTTTCTTTCTTCAATCATCTTTTTTTCCCGACACACTCGTATCTTCTCAGCCAGTTCCGGTACTAACTTGATCTCGAATAGTCCTTCTGATCCTTTACCGGTTATTCTCACGTCGATCTCCATCTTTTCTAGTTCTTTAACTAACTCCTCAGATGTCATGATCACTTTGAGTCTCTCTTTCCTACTGAGGGCGTCAGCCACCACATTGGCTTTACCCGGGTGATACAAAATTTCACAATCGTAATCCTTGATCAGCTCTAACCACCTCCTCTGTCTAATGTTTAATTCTTTTTGAGTAAAAATATACTTGAGGCTCTTATGGTCTGTGTAAATTTCACATTTTTCACCATACAAGTAGTGCCTCAAAATTTTCAGGGCAAACACTATAGCTGCTAATTCTAGATCGTGGGTTGGGTAACTGATCTCATATTCTTTCAACTGTCGAGAGGCATACACAATAACCTTTCCGTGCTGCATAAGCACACATCCTAGCCCCTTGTGCGAGGCATCGCTGTATATCACAAACTCTCCCTTTCCATCGGGAAGAATGAGCACTGGTGCTGACACCAGTCTCCTTTTCAGTTCTTGAAAGCTTTCCTCACATTTCTCTATCTACATAAACTTTTTCGTTTTCCTGGTAAGCCTAGTCAAAGGGCCGGCTATCTTGGCAAAGTCTTGCACGAATCTCCGGTAATATCCTGCTAAACCCACAAAACTCCTAACCTCGGCTGGGGTAGTCGGTCTTTCCCAATTGGATACTACCTTTATCTTGGCGGGGTTGACTAAAACTCCTTTGCTACTCACCACATGCCCTAAGAACTGAACTTCCTTTAACCAAAATTCACATTTTGGAACTTGGCTTATAATTTCTCATTCCTCAGGATTTTTAAGACTATCCTTAAATGTAATGAGTGTTCTTATTCTGTCTTTGACTAGATTAAAGTATCATCTATGAAAAATATCACACATATATCTAGGTACTTCTTGAACGCTTTTTTCATCAAATCCATAAAGGCTGCAGGTGCATTTGTTAGCCCAAACGAAATGACTAAGAACTCATAATGTCCATACCTAGTAAAAAAGGCAGTCTTTGGTATATCCTCAGGTTTGATTTTCAACTGGTGATATCCTGTCCTCAAATTTATTTTGGATAAGTGCATAGCTTCCTTGAGCTGGTCGAATAGGTCGTCAATCCTAGGGAGAGGGTACCTATTCTTGGTAGTCAGCTTGTTCAACTCTCGGTAGTCTATGCATAATCTCATATTGCCATCCTTTTTCTTTACGAACAGTACTGGTGCTCCCCACGGTGACACACTGGGCCTTATCATCCCGTTATCCAACAATTCCTGCAGTTGAGAAGCTAGCTCTTTCATCTCAACCGTGGTCAGTCTATATGGGCCTTAGCTACTGGTGTCGTCCTTGGTGCTAATTCTATAGCGAATTATATTTCTCTATTGGGTGGAAATCCTGGTAAGTTCTCTGAGAACACATCCTCAAATTCATTTACTACGTGTATATCCTGTATATTGGGAACTTCCTTCTTAGTTATCATCACATAGGCCCAGTAGGCCTCGTTACCTTTCTTTAACAATCTCTTGGCCTGAATTATGGTCAAAAATTTCTGGGTCTGTCGTTGACCTTTAAACACTATTTCCTTTTCATTTTGCACTCTTATCTTTACCTTCTTTCACTCACAATCGATCTGCGCTCCATTACTGGATAACCAGTCCATCCCTAGGATCACATCAAATACTCCTAACGCAAATGGGACTAAGTTAACCTCAAAGACTTTCCCTTCTAGTTTCAACTTGCATTTAGGGTGTACTTGATTTACAGAAATTATTTTTCGGTTTGCTATTTCTAATTGTAATACTTCACGTAAGGGTATAGAGTTAAGTTTTAACTTCTTAGAAAAAATTTGAGATATAAAAGACTTGGTCACCCTGGAATTAAATAAAACATTTGCACGTGCAGAATTTTACAAAAGGGTGCCTGCTATCACATCAGCGTTTCGGACAGCGTCCTGAAGGGTTATATTGAAATAACTAGCATATGGGGCTGGTTGAAAGCAACTCTTCTTATTCCAGAGGCCGGAGGCCTTAATGCCGGGTAATCCTTCCTCATGTGCCCTGCCTTCCCGCACTGGAAATAAGTCCCACTGGGTCTGCTACAGTTGTTGGCGATGTGTCCTATTTGGTTGCAATTGTAGCATCTTAGAAGGGTTATGATCTGGACATACACTCCGAGGTGTCTCTTTCCGTATGTTTAACATTCCGGTATCGGGGTGCGGGGTTGCCTATGAAATGTTACCCTAGATGGTCCGCCTCCCTGGCCAACGCTCTCACTTGGGGCCTTTCTAAATATGCGACCTCTCATAGGTTGGGACACCACTCCCCTGACAAACCTGCTTGGAAGGCTCCTATTCCCGGTTCCTCCTCCTTCTCTTTGACTTTCTATCTTCCTTTTCCTACTTTCCTTCTCCTTCAAACTATTTTCACTACCAGATTCAACAATCAATGCTTTCTACACCAAGATGGCATAATCTGTCAGTTCTAGCATTGCTACTCGGTTCTGGATCCACTATTTCAGACCAAGCTGAAACCTTCGTGCCTTCTTTTCTTCTGTATTCACTAACTCGGGTACAAATCGTGATAACTCGGTGAACTTGGCCTTGTACTCTGCCATAGTCATTTTATCCTGTTTCAGTTCTAGAAACTTAATTTCCATCCGGGTCTTCATAAACCTAGGGAAGTACTTATCTAAGAACAATCAAGTAAATCTATCCCATGAAATCACAACATCAATCCCGAGGTTACGTTTCGACTCCCATCAGTAGTTAGCTTCCCCCCTTCAACATGTAAGAGGCAAAAATGGTCTTGTATCGCTCTTCAACACCTAGTATTTCGAAGGAATTTTCTATTTCCTTGAGCCAGGCCCATGCCTCAATGGGGTTTGCAGATCCTAGAAATTTTGGGGGTTTGAGAGATTTGAATACCCTGAAGGCAGTGGCAGCAGTCTGTTGAGCAATATGTGGTTGTGGTGGAATGGGCTATTGGTTCAGATTGGCCCTTAAAAGTTCCATAAATTCATTCATGGGGTTCCCTCCCTGATGGGTATCCTCAGCTTCTTCTTCTACATATTCTTCTACAACATACTCATTATAGTTTAGGTCTTTTTTACTTTCCTCATTCATAATATGGTCATATCCATTTCGTTTTTAGTTGACAGATTCTGTGGGCCGTAACCATGTTCCTCTTCTACGGGGTGGCATAGTTTTGATAATGAAAATATGTCAATATAGTTGCAAAAATTTTCATTTGGATTAATTTATTCGTAGGTAAGCATGTTATTAATTATCTAGCATTCTTTTATCAAGTGCAATAATATGGTAAACAATTTCTTAATAACTGCTAGATATATATCATAGGGTCTCCCTGAATATATCTTGGGGATAAAACAAACATTCGAATCCATAAATGGTCCTGAATATAATACATCAACTACATGATCCTGAATACTGAAATATAATTACATACACCGGGTACCCTGAAGGGCTAGGAATGATATCTACTACTAGCTATCCTAACAAAATTGGTGACAAGTCACCCAACCTTTTACAAGGTCCATAAGTAGTCACTGGCCTCTCAGTCACTGTCACTGTGCATGAGGTCTCGAACCCTCCTCTTCGCTCCTGCCAACATCAGCTCTACATCAACTACCGGGATATATCCCCTCATCGCCTTCATCCTCATTTGTACTCGGATACAGAGCTCAATCCTATCAATCTCTCGGTGAGCTATAGACGGGGAAGCAACTCTAAAGTCCCCTGGGTATTCTCTAGCCTGATGGCTCTCTCGGAGGTCAACGCCTGTCGTAGCTCCACAATGCGAGTAGATGTCGTGGTGATCTCAGTGTTAAGCTGAGCCACTATCCATTCATGCACTGCTATATGTATGGTCACTAGGGGTGGTAGAGGTGAGTCCGGTTCACTGAAGGATATGTCATGAACCTCGTAGGTCTGTGCATCCATCTCGTCATCCTCATCCTCATCAGTGTAGGGCAAAGGGCTCAGCATCCCTGGGTGAGGTGTAGGAGGGTGAACGGTCAGGAGATGGTACATCTTTATGTCAGTCCAGTCTACGCCATCGCCCTAGGACATCTCAACATCATCAGCTATGGGGACAGGGAAGTCAGTCTCCTCCTTCGGGGGATCCTCAGTAGGGTCATCATCTGAGTCATCAATAGGTGGATCCTCCGACTCAGGAGTAGGGTCACACTCAGGGGCCATAACATCCTCAACAGGGTCAACCTCCCCCACATGCTCCACTGGTACCTGACATAATAGGAAAGGTGTTACTAATTTAGAGTCGGAATTCCCTTGAGGGTAACACTGTCAAGACTACCCATGTAGCCCGACGACGAACTCGACTTGAGTTCTAATTAATTATTATTATTCTTATATATACATATTTATGTCCTATCAATTCCAAGATTTGATAACCTAAGGTTCTGATACCATTTTTGTGGTGCTCCAAAATCCGGGGTCAGGGTTTTAGGAGGCCTTGTCAACCTGAATCCTGTTTAATACTTATCTCGTACAATAATATATAAATACTCACACCTCTATCACCCCACACTCATCAACTCAAACACACTTACAGGTTATTGTCTTGGAAGCGAACCATTCATTACTAGAGTGTATCGATCCATAATATGATAATTATTACAATCCCAAAAGTAATTAAGTCTTACCGCGGAAATAACCTTTAAGTAAGGTTAGTCCGTCGGCCAAATATATGTTTCTTATTTATTATCTTACATAAGTCATATTTGTAAATAAGCCGGACTAAAAATAACTGAAAACCAATCCAGCTTATTCGATCTACCTGAGGTACAACACCAAACATCCTACGGAACAGCTGGCCGTTTCCTATCCGGTTCCTGGCCGTGAGTTTTATGATAGGCATCTTGATTCACTGTTGTGTTGTGTAAATTTAAGAAAACAAGTGTGAGCTATAATGTCCAGTATAATAATGTACAGTATGAAAAATTTGTATGAGAAATTTATGTATGTTCCGTATATAATAGATATGTTTATTTAAAACGGTTTTCCATGGTGTTACACACCTTCTTTCGAAAACAATTCTTTTGTTAACTTATTATCTTGCAAATACCTTAATGGTAAACCCAACACCTAGACTTAGGTTACGATATTGCATCATAATTCCACCTAGAAGAATTTAGGACATTCACTGGAGCCACCGCATATGATGATCAGTCGTCATACGAAAATATGTAACCTTTTCTACTAGTAGAAGGACGATTCCCTTTTTGTTATTGGTCATCACCCTGACCGCATTCGAGCCTTATCTGTGTCCATCCCTCTCAGGTACACACTTCGTGTTTATCCCTCTCAAGACACGGTTTTGCGTCCATCCCTCTCAGGTACGCATACTCCACATGTTCATCGGTATATAAGGTACCTTCTCATGTGGTAGCAATTTGGTAGTCTCCCCAGTCCAAAAAGTACTGGAGTCTACCCCTCCTTGTCCTTGTAAGAATCCTATCATATATCTGGAACTTATATCGTTCCCCAAGCATATTGCTTGTTGATAGGTACATACCGATATATATATATATATATATATATCTACTTCTGAGAGTTTTTTGGGGAAGTATTATGATAATGTGAGTTGACCGTTGTCAACAGATATTTGTATAAGGGGAAGTTTCTCTTGAAAATATACTCAAAATATTTAAAATACATCTAGATAATATTACTCGATGATCCGACAGTAATAGCATGACTTTCTGGAACTCAGAAAGTATTTTAAAACAGGTTTTATGATTTTTAAAATCATATTAAATCATTAAATAAATATTTATTAATTAATTAATTATTAAATAATTATTCCTTGAATAATTATATTTTAAAAGAATGATAATATTCTTCAACTAATTTAGGTTTAAATAATTAAAGTAATCTTTAATAACATAATTGATCGAGTTTGAAATGATAATTGTTGGAGAATACCTCTCCTATATTAAATGAATAATTGAAATAATATTCATTATTCGAGTAGTTAAATATAGTTGAGAGAATACGATCTTTGGAAAGCATTTGAAATAGTTCGAGGTATTCAATACTTTGCGAGTGGACATCGAGTCCCTTGGAATAAGTAAGTACGAACTTTGATTGTCCAAAATATCACCGGGATGACTCCCGGGTTTTCGCTTTAAACTCCAACCAACTCTCGGTCTTATGACTTATACATCACGCTTATGGTAGCGCTAACATATTCTATGATATATACATCATAATACAATCGTTATTGATGCAAAAACTCCAAATGTTATTATCATAGTAAGCATGGAATTTATATAACGACAATAAAAATCTTTTCACAACACAACATTATATGGAGTTGGGTTCGTAAACTTTCCAGGGTACTTTGAGGTGGAGGATGCTCTAGGATCCGCTCGGAAATCTATAATCATAAACATGTATTGTTTCGTTAGATCCCGTTCTTATTTATGGCGACTCGTACGTACGTGCTACTTATTAGTCATTCTCGCAACTTACTTTACTCTTATTATTCCCTTAAACATAAGTAGTTGTTATGTTTTATTTCTTTTCAAAATCCTTTATGTTCATTTATGCCTTTTACATTTCGGTCCTCGGCTCCACTTACGATTCTTAATGGTTTCCTAATCGCGTGGTCTCGGCTCCGATATTTTTATAAAATTGAACAATTCATATTTTTACTTAAAATTGTTATAGCAGTTAATAAACTCTATTTTTTAATCTCTGTAAAAATTTCATAATTTTTGAATATTTTTAAGTCGATCATTTCTATTCCCAAAGTTCGTAATTCGTAGCAGTTTTTATCGCGTAAATCACTTTTACTAAAACGTTCATAATTTTTTATCTGTAAATCGAAATCAAGAGATTCAAGTGCCTAAAATATCCTCATAAAATTTTCTATCATAATCAAGTGTTACTTTTCAAGAAACTTCAGTTTATAAATTGGGGAACTTCTGCAGAAACTTTAAGTTGTGTTTTGTTCATTTTAACGAGGTTACGATTACGATTCGAGTTTCGTTTACGTCTTAAATCATTATACAACCATCAACAACTACCATATAATCATATCAACACTAAATCCTATTAAGAACATCGTGTTCTTGAGGCAACAATCATTAACCTTAGGACTAATTAACTAAACATCAATATAATAGAAAATCAACTACTAAAACTAGGTTTATGACTAAGATCTCAAAGTTTCTTGAAATTTAAACCTTAAATAAATATTGGTCAAATATTTATACCTTTCTTGAAAGCTTGTGATGTGTTCTTGATGATGGTGGAGTCTTGGGGATGCTTGGTTGATTTTAAGGAGCCTAAATCAAGCCATAAAAATCAAGAAACCAATAAGAGTTACTATTCATTACTATTCATTATCACTTTTCTTGAATTTATTTCACCCATCAAACCTTAATAGAATGATCTCAAAAATTTATCTTACCTTAGTTTAGGATGTATGAATCTTGGGATTTATTTTTAGAATTTTTCCATGGCTAGAAGTGGGTGTTTGAGTTTTAATTTCTCCCTTTTTTCTTGTTTTGCCGAATTAAGTTAAAGGAGAGAAAAGAGAGAGCTTTTTGTGTTTTCTTAAAATGATTCTTGTGAAAGATTGTGATATATGATCTTGTATATATCCTAGTACTACTAAACCAATGAAAAGCTTTTCTAGACATCCTAGTTTCCAAGCTATTCTACTTAGTTTAGGTACTTGGTTACTATTTGCTAGCTTTTAGGTTATCATTCCTATCTAGCTAGGTTACTATTTGGCTACTTAACCATGGTTAGTTTCTTACTCTAGTTAGCTTGTATAGTTGTCTTCGTTTGATATGTTTATTTATCCGTTTACATGTTCGCTCGGTCGCTTATTCATTTTCGTAATAAACTCTCGTAAACGGTTCGCGGTGTAAATCCTTTCTTATACGTTCTTTACGTTTTGAAGTATCGTACTTGGATTTGAATTTCTAGGATTTTAAATTTGTAATTATATCATGATTCACGTAATCCTTGATGGTTCATAGATACAGTCATTTTTCAAAGTTCGTTATCTACGAAAACGAATAACATTTACATACACTCATTTGGTACGCATAATCACGTTATCGACTCGGAAACTCAATTTATCATGCACAACATAGTGTGGGCTAAAAAGTTTTTCCCGATTATCAGGGTAACTATTCATCAAGCGTTTTACAAAGTCTCAAAAATTCGAGTTATTACAGAAATATATGAAAGATCTTGGAAGAATGAATACACAGAAGATTAGCAGTATCAAGATTCATGCCTTTGACAGATCTAACTACACATTATGGATAAAGAAGATGTTGTTGTTTATAAAGATGGCCAACCCATTATATGTTCATATTCTAAAGAATGGCCCTTTCACCCTCATGGAAAGAGTTGAGGAATCTACAGAGAGAGACATGGTCATTCCAGCTCATTATGCTCCTAAAGATCCCTCAAAGTATACTACACCTGAAGAGGAGAAAGTCTCTCTAGGTAGTGGCTTGCAACTAATTTTAATAGAGTCATTTGAAAATGTAATGTTCAATAACATAATCAACTGTGACACAGCCAAACAGATCTGGGAGAAGATAGAGATTCTATGTGAGGGAATAGAGGAAGTTAGGTTAAACCAAAGGAGAATTTTGGTATCTCAGTATGAGGGTTTTATGGCTAAACCAAAGGAGAGTATAACTGATGTTTTTGAAAGATTCAACAAGATGATTAATGACTTGCAGCTTCATGACAAATACTATGAAGCTGAGGAGGTTAACTTGAAGTTTTTGCCCACCCTTCCTGACCATTTATAACAGAAGATCTCAGCTATAAGAGAAGGGAGAGATTTAAGGAGAATGACACTGGAGGTTTTGTATGGTATCTTAAAAACCTATGAACTGGAAATGATTCAAAGAAAGTCTTTGAGAGCTAGTCAAGAGCACATTGTTGATGGATCAAGTGTTGTTATTATTAATGACATAGAGTCATCCGATGATGAACAAGAAATCCAGATTCCATTTGTTTCAAGCAATGAGCAAAAGAACAAGGAACCATACAAGCAAGTTATTCTTGAACTTGAAGAGGATGAATTTTACACCTTAGATGAACTGGATGAGTTAGATCAGTCCATGGCTTACTTAGCAAGGAAATTCTCTAACATTAGAGTTGAGAAGCCAAAGTTCTTCAAAAATAAGGGACAAACATCCAACAAGGACAACATCTGGAAAGGAAAAGCACAGTACAACTCTGGTGGAAAAAATTGCTACAAAACTGGATCTGTTGACAGATAGAAAATTAGATGTTTCAATTGTGATGAATTGGGTCATTTTGCCACAGAATGCAGAAATCCTAAAAAGGTGAAAAAGGATAAGGCTTGTCTTGAATTGGAAGCAAAGTATGAAGCTCTTCTAAGACAGTAACATGACAAAGCTTATATTGCAGAAGGAAAGAGTTGTGATGATTCTGACAATGATGAAGATAAGGAGTTTGGAAACTATGCACTCATGGCCTTGGAGCAAGGAGAGTCATCCTCATCAAAGACAAAGGTACCGACTTTTACTACTATTGATTCGAATTCTAGTCAATATAAGGAGACTGTTGAAAAGATGAGCATGGAAATGTTCCATATCCATACTAGCTTGGTAGCAGCTACTGAAGAGGTCAGTAGGTTATCAAAAGCTAATGAGAAGCTTACGACTGAGAAACAAGATCTAAAACTGTAGCTTGTTGAGTTTGAAACTGTCAAGCAAGAAAATGAATATCTAAAGAACAAGCGAAAGTATGCTACTGAGATAGAAGCTTTGTTGAGGGAAAGCTAGAGAAGAATGAAGTGAAACTGAAATCATTCTGAAATGCATCTCAGTTAGTTGGTCAGTACCATGAGAAGAACAAGGCATGTGCTAACATAACTATTGGCTTGGATAATGATGCATTGGACAACAACAAGAAAGTTGAAGGTGACAAGGGAAAAACAACTTCAAGTGAAGATGTCCCCGCTATGCTGAGAAAAGTTGGTTTACCTGTGTTCAAAGCATGTGAAGTAAATTTCAGTGAAGAAGAGTTGACCATAAAGCAAGAAATTGCTGATGAGGACAATGAAAAGAAATGTACAGAAACAACTCCAACTTCTAAAGCTGAGAAGAAGCTCATGGTTGATAAAACTCCCAAGAAGCCAATCAAGGAAGTTAAAACTGAAGATGCAAGAAAGAAGAAGAAAAACATAAATGGAAAGTTTGGGATAAACAAAAGCAACAACTTTGTATTTATTGTTGACGCTCCTAGAAAATAATGTCAGGAATGTGGCTCTACAAATCATCTAACTCACCTTTGTAAAAAGGCTGTTAGGGGGCAAGACTGGGAGCATGCAAGTATGAAGAAGCAAAGACTGAAGATCCATATTCCTTCTGTGATAAGTTTGATTGCATTCCTTGCAACATGAAAGTAATTATAAGTTGCCATAAGATGAGAGTAGACCTCAAGGAAATCAAAATTGGGTCTTCAGCCAAAAAGGAACATGCAAATCAAGCAATGAACACCATTCTTTCTAAATCAACTCAGTCTAATTTTATACATTTTGTTAATAAGAAGAAAGTACCCAACACTGCTTGGGTAGCTAAAAAAACTTAATCCTCACTGTGTGCAGGGAAAAATGAAGAAAGTCATATGGATCATAGACAGTGGATGCTCAAGACATATGACAGGTGATATCGCCCTGCTATCACAGTTTAAGGAGATGGCTAGCCCATTTGTGACTTTTGGAGACAACAGCAAAGGGTTCACAATGGGATATGGCAAATTGATTTCTGGAAATGTTGTCATAGAAGATGTAGCATTGGTTGCTGGTTTGGAAGTAAATCTCTTAAGTGTCAGTCAATTCACTGATAGAGGATTCAATGTTAAATTTGAAAAAGGAGAAAGCTTAATCATCAGCAAAAAGACTAATGAAGTTGCTCTGAAAAGAGTAAGAAAATGAAGCTTATTTATTGTAGACCTGAACTCATCAAATTAGGATGGAATTTGTTGCTTCTACACCAAGGCATCTGAAGAACAAAGCAAGTTGTGGCATAAAAAGCTCCCTCACTTGAATTTTAAAGCAATCAACACTCGAGTCAAAAAGGAATTAGTGAGAGATATGCCAAATCTGGAGTTTGCTCAGAATAAGGTTTGTGAGACTTGCCAAAAGAGAAAAATGAAGAAATCAAGTCACAAGAGTAAAACTGTGAATTCTATAAGTGCATCTTCATAACTTATTCACAAGGACTTATTTGGACCAGTTAATGTCTTATCAATTTCAAGAAAGAAATATGCACTTGTGATGGTGGATGACTACTCAAGATACACATGGGTAGAATTTATGCACTCTAAAGATGAAATTCTACACATCATAATTGAACACATCAAGAAGATTGAGAAATAGGCTGAAGATCAGAATTGTGTGAAAAGATTGAGGAGTGACAATGGCACATAATTCAGAAATGCAACTTTAACTGAATTCTGCAAAGGCAAAGACATTGTTCAAGAAGCAGCTAGGACACCTCAACAAAATGGTGTTGTTAAAAGGAAGAATAGAACATTAGTGGAGGCTTCTATAATAATACTGCAAGATGCCAAATTACCAACCAGTCTTTGGGAAGAAGTTGTCAACACTGCATGCTATACTCAAAACAGATATCTCATTAACAAGAATCTTGGAAAATCACCATACTCAATCTTATCTAAAAGAAAGCCTACTGTGAAGCATCTTTATGTGTTTGGAAGCAAGTGTTATGTTTTAAAAGACAACTCTAAATGTGGGAAAATTTGACTCTAAAGTTTTTAAAGCAATTTTTCTGGGATATTCATTGGAGATAACTACCTACAAATTCTATGTGCTGTCACAAAAGAAAATTATGGAAAGCATAGATATAACTTTTGATGATGATAAGTGTTTAGGCTTAGAATGCCTTGATGAAAATGAAGTCGAGACCCTTAAATTTAAAAATCTCAACATTGATAGTAATTCTGAGGATGAAGGTAAAGTCAACTCAAATCACAGAATGGATGAAGAGTCAACTGGACAAATGAATCATGAGTATGGAAGCTCATCTCAAACACCTAAATTTGATAGCACAAACTCTGGGGGATAAAGAGAAGAAGGTTCTGCAAGTCATGCCAGTGGTGAAGAAAATGCAGAAAACTCAAGTCAACAAACTCACACCTGGAAGTGGGATATGAGTCACACAAGGGAAGCAATTATTGGTGAACCAACTGCTGGAGTGAGGACTAGAAGTGCAACTGTAAATGAATGTCTTCATGCATGTTTTCTTTCACAAGTTGAGCCTAAGAAAACTGAGAAAGCGCTTCTTGATCCTGATTGGATATCTGCCATGCAAGAGGAGCTAAATCAGTTTGAAAGAAACAAAGTTTGGGAATTGGTTCCTGCACCAAAGAACAGAAGTGTAATTGGAACAAAGTGGGTGTTGAGGAATAAAATGGATGAAAATGGGATTATCACCAGAAACAAAACATGGTTGGTTGCAAAAGACTACTCACAAGAGGAAGGAATTGATTATGATAAAACTTTTGCTCCAGTTACAAGACTTGAAGCAATAAGGATCTTTCTTGCATTTGCTGCACACTCAAATTTTAAGGTGTATCAAATGGATGTGAAGAGTGCATTCCTTAATGATGAGTTAAAAGAAGAAGTTTATTTGGAATAACCACCTGGTTTTGAAGATCCAGAATTTACAAACTTTGTGTACAAGCTACTCAAGGCTCTCTGTGGACTAAAGAAAGCACCTAGAGCTTGGTATGACACACTGTCAAAAATTTTGATCAAACATAAATTCACTAGAGGAATAATAGACAAGACTCTCTTTTAGAAGTAGCACGGTGATGATATGATCCTAGTTCAAATCTATGTGGATGATATCATTTTTGGCTCTACTAATGAAAATCTATGTCAAAGATTCTCAAAGCTCATGCAGAGTGAATACGAAATGAGTATGATAGGAGAGTTAAGTTACTTTCTTGGACTTCAAGTCAGTCAAAGAAGTGATAGAATCTTCATCAGCCAAATTAAGTATGTCGAGGATTTATTGAAGAAATTTGGTATGGTTGATTGTTCACCTACATCTACACCTATGTCTACAGCTACTAAGTTGGATGAAGATAAGAAAGGAAAAAGTGTAGACATTTCAAGTTATAGAGGAATGATTGGATCTTTTGTGTATTTGACTGCTAGTAGACCAAACATTATATTTGCAACATGTATGTGTGCAAGATTTCAAGCCAATCCAAAGGAATCATATTTGATGGCTGTGAAGAGAATTTTCAAATACTTAAAGGGGACTCCAAACTTGGGATTATGGTATCATAATGGAACAGGTTTTGAAGCTGTTGGATACACAGATGCAGATTTTGCTGGATGCAGGGTTGACAGAAAGAACACTAGTGGAAGCTGTCAGTTTCTTGGACAAAGACTTGTATCCTGGTATAGTAAGCAACAACAATTTGTGTCAACTTCCACAGCCGAGGCTGAATACATAGCTGCTGGAAGTTGCTATGCTTAAGTGCTTTGGATTAGAAATCAGCTAATGGATTATTATTACACAAAATCCCAATTATGTGTGACAATACTAGTGCTATATATATTGTGGCTGTAGCGACTGGGAATTTCACGATATAATTAAATGAATAAAATATAGTTTTATGCTATAATTATGGTTTATGTGGATTTATATGAATAAATAAAAGGTTAAATGATTTTGTGGTTAATTGTCATTGTTGTATAATAGTAACTGGGAACGTAAAGTAACTCGTTCCAGTTTGATGAGTCAGCTAAGGGATTAAGCTGTGTTGTCAGGCCGTCAAGTTAAACGAAACCCGTATTAAAAAGGGATTAAAGTGTTTAAGAGTGCGAATGTGAAATATATTTGTTGATCTTATGTATTAGCATATTATTTGATGTATTCGTGTTCAAATTTGCGCTCAGTGGTATTTTAAATGTTTTTAAAAAGAATTTATTAGGATTTATTGGTCCTTAAATATTTTTATAAAATTATACAAGTGAGATCAAGGTGTGAGATTTGCTTTATTATCTATAAAATAGTCCAATGGACTTTTTAAAAATGATAAAAGGATTTATTTGACAACCTGATATTTTAAAATGATTTTATGGAGTTTATTTCTATTATTTGGGATTGAGTTGTAAAATCCATAAAAAATAATCTGTTCGCTCAAAAATTTATTTCATAATATGAGGAGATAGATAAATTCTTATTCTTTGATTTTAAAATAATATTGGTTCCATTTTCAGATTATACAAAGCCATTCTATTTTATTTTTGCAGCTTATTGATTTTCGGGAATAAAAAGAGGAAAAGGAAATAGAATTGTTAATTGGTTTAAGACAAAAAGACCATGGTGCCCCTGCACCATGTCTATATAAACCCCTCCTTTCTTTTTTTTTCACCCCCGACCTCCACTCTCTCTCTTCGAACTCTATCTCTCTCTCTTGATTCTTCTTGGTTCTTGGATGAAAATCAAACAAAATTCTATGATATACCTTCCATATACCTTATATATGTATAAATATGATTACATGTGTGTGTTTTGTTATTGGGAGGAAGAAACCCATTCGGGTTCTTGATTAACTTGAAGTTTGAGTTTGATTTTTCTGATTTTAAGCTTGATTGATGCTTGCATGTTAGTGATTGTGATTTAGTTAGTAAAATTGGTGAGGTTTTCGAGTTGGGGGCGATTATTGGCAACCCCGAACCCTTTCTCCCACCGGTGATGAACTCCGGTGAACCGGTGGTGACCGATGATGCTAGTCTGAGTTCTACATATTCTGAAAAATTTATTTCGATGGTTGCATGCCACTATTTTTTTATAAAACTCGAATATGACTTTCGGTTTTATATAAAATTGGTTTGAGTTGTATGATAAGCTTGATTTATAAAGTTGTTTATAAGTTTTTAATTTGGAACAAAGATTAAAATTTTAATTAAAGTATGCATGTTGAAATTGTGAGATTTCATGTCAAGATCTTGTGAATGCATGATTAAAATTCTGGTTAAAAACCTATGTTTGGTTCAGTTTTTAGGGTAAAGGATTCAAATTATTGTTAATCAATGGTCTTTAGTGTTAATCTAGTATAAATTATGGTTTTTAAAAGTTATGTAAGGATTCTACTAGTTGCATGTCATTTTATGTAAGAAACCGAATGGAAACTTCTAGTTGTAATAAGTTTTGTTTGATTATTTGATGAATTGATTAATCTGAAAGTGGTTTTCTAGTTGTAGTTCGAACTTAGGGTTAGTTTTGAAGTAAAATGTATGCATATTTTTAATCAGAGGTTGCATGTCAGGTATCTAAAGAATTTACTTGGTTATGCTTAGATTTGGTTTAAACTTTGATAAAAAGAAGAGGGGAGAAGTGTCTTTTGTGTTGTATCATGCGAGTCGGTGATTATTTGTTAAATGATACGTATAGTTATGATATTAAAAGAGTATAGGAGTATATCATATTACGTGTTATGTGATTATACTCGAGTGTAAAAGCTGAATGTTATTGCGATTATGATAGATATTAGACGTTTTGAGAAACGTCGAGAATCGATCAAGTATCTAATTAGGGTTTTATATTGAATTGTAGATTCGGATAGCAGAGGCATCCAGGCTAGTAAAGGGAAAGAGGTCGTAGGTGGCAGTAGCTCGTATACCGTAAAGCAGGAAAGCTATTTGAGGCAAGTAACTCTGTCTTCTCTTATGATTTGGATATAGAGAGGATATTGTCAATGCCATGATAAAGTAGTGATTCTTTATAGCACTTATGATAAAACCGTTATTGAATACTGAGAAACCCTGATATAGTTCTTTGTAACAACTTGTTATCAATCCCTGTTGATCCTTTATAATAACCCTATTGATCCTGACATTTATTACCTTACTCTATCACTTTGTTATCTTTTGAACTCATACACCTAGGAGAACCTTTACGAACCTCCTTACGTAATGTTTTGATTAACTTGGATTCTTCGATAACTCGTATACCTTGTTTTGTATTGATCTTTAGAACTATTCTGATCCCGAACTAGTATACCCTGTTTATCATTTGATAAAGATATTTAGTATTGATCCATGTTTACTTTCGATTCGTTCACTTTCCTTGAAATCATGAATTGAACTTAAGAATGATTTTCGACTTGAATGAGTCCGAATGATTTCATATTCTTGGTAATGATAAAATAAACTCAGTCAACTCTTCCTACTTCCAACGAAAAGGTTTTCCAAACGAATTCCCGATGGATTGGATAAAGACGTAAGAGACTAGTGGTGTAATATCCGGGATATGACGTGCGATTATTTTTTTTACCAATATAAACATTCTGTGATTATTATGTGAATTTTGGTGAATTATCTGTTGATTAGTATTTGTGTTTGGATGTTTAAATGTGATAAAATTTGAGTATTTTAATTTTTATATGTCCAAAATAAAGTATAGATAATTATAATATTTTTCTATTATTTTTTATGTTGTTATATGATTTTATAAATAATTTATGGATTTAATAAATTATTTTTCCGAGTAATTATAAATTATATTGTATAAATGAGAATCACTCGACTTCAACCGTTTTTATATTTTTACAACTTGGGAGTCTCGAGAAAACTCATTCCTTACCTAATTGTAATATTCCGAGCATTTTCCATATTTTGACTTTTTCGATCCGGAGTACGGTTTTTCTTGTGCGGGTCCTGACACAAATTTTTTAATACAATATTCGTTTCGGTAAATAGATAAAACCCGTCCTTTCGAGAAACGGGATCTTTTGATTAAACTATTATATTATCTTCTCGTAATACGTGTAAGCTAAGCGTTGAGACCAAGTATGTATTTATAAAATGTATAGATTTGGATAATTATCCTAAAATCGGTACCGATTTAGATCTCTTTTATCAAATAAACGTAATATTTTATATCCGGTATGATCCAACGGGGTACCAATATACCGTAAATATAAATAGCCTTTACCATATTTTAATTTGTACAAATAATCATTTGCAAACAGTTAAATATATAATTTTTCAGAGAAAATCAGTATATTCTTATAAGTTCTTGAGACTGAAACTGCGATTTAAAGGCGTTAGAGATACCCGATTCTGGAGTTCAAGTAAGCGAATCAAAGGTCTTGAAGAGTACTTTCAAAATCTGTGATCCATACACCTGCAGAATCAAAGGTTGATTTCTTATATTTTATTTAATTTCGAATTATTTTTGGATTAAAATAGGAATTTATGTTCTTGATGTTGTTTGTGTGATTTGATGTTTGAATATTGTAGATCTTTTATTCCTGATCATTTTGGTATATCATATGACTGATTTTGATTTCAATAACATGCTCAAATTTGTGTTTGATTCTCGAATTGTTAAATTATGGTTTATAGTTCATGTGAATGTTTGCAATTGAAATTTAGGCGTTTCTTTGTTAGGGGTTATTAGTTAAAATTGATTGTATGAATGAGTAGATCATTTAACAACGAATTGAATGGTATAAACGAAATCAACAAACGATTCCTGGAATGGGTTGGCCGGAAAATGGTTCGAACCGGCGCTAGGATTTTCATGCAAAAATTTCGTCCGTTTCATTGATTTGTTGATGATTTTGAGTGAATATTTGAGTTTCTGGATGATTATAGTTTAATTCCCGTGATTTTGGATGAGTTCTGGGTTAGTTCTGTGTCGCCGGAAAAGCTCGGGGTCGCTGTTAATGGCGACCGTCGGCGGGGACGACGGGAACGGGGGCGAAATTAGAGATATGCCCCTATAGTTTGCCAAAACTTACAAAACTAGGATTTCCGTTTCAAAACTTTAAAAATATTAGATTTCTGTTTTATAAATTTATAAAAATTAGATTTCTGTTTATAATTATTTTCAAAAATTGTTTTTAATTATTTAAAATTCCAAAAATCATTATTTTAATTCCAAAAATTATTTTTAATTCAAAAATAAATCTGAATTAATTAGTTAATTAATTTAAGTTGATAATTAACTAGTTAATTGGCCAATTAATTCGAATAATAATTGATTAATTGATTTAATTAATTATTAATTAATTATTAATTGATTATTTAATTAGATTTAATTATTTATTTTGATTTAAAAATTCTGAATTAATAGTTTCGAGCTTTAAAATATTATTTTAAATTGTTTTCAAGGATCAGTAATGATTATAAAATGATTTTAAAGTTAGATTCAGATGCACAAACCATATTATTTAATTATAAAATGATTCGGAGAACCATTTTCATTTCAAAAAATGTTCAAAAATTCGTATTAAATACCTGGAAAATTATTTTAAATCCGAATCTTCTTTGAAATATTATTCTATCAAATATCTTACGTGATATGTGCTATATGTGATCCGATTGATGTATAATATGACTGCATGTGCATTGTTTGACGGTTTTATTCATGATTTTTAATCCGTAAATCGAATTTGGGTGAAACGAAGGGTAGATAAAACTATATGACGTCTATGTGATGACTAGAATAATATTAGATTAAATATTAATAGTTACTTATGATGCCTAGCAGAGTAAATGAGGTATAGAAAAGGAAAGCAGGTGATCAGAAAATAGAACCGATGCGTAGAAAAGAAAGCAAGTAATCAGTGAGTAGAAGCGAGGCATTGAAAAAGAAGGAAAGTGGTTGTTGAGTAGAATTGTTAGACGAGTACAAGTAAAGTTGGAAATCATCGGTGATAAGGCAAGTACTTCTGAACCTTTCTCGAGATATATTGTAAATTTTTGTAAACACTCTCGTGACATATTGATAGTATTCAAAATAATTTAGCTTTATATTGTAAGTACTTTGAATCATTCAGCCTCGAACCCTGATCACATCATTTGATCTTTGTGCTATAATCCTTATTCTTTGTAAACCATCCATTGTTGATTTAACGGATACTAAGCCACACAAATAAGATACTACTGATAAATACATATCCACCATACACCAAACACTGTAACAAGATTGCTTGAACATACAGAAACTTTAATACACCATCATACCTTGTAACATCAAAGAACTAAACCAAGTGAAATCATTGTTCATCTAATACCTGATTCTCCTACAGGCTGGAAGCCATTCATCATACATACCTTGATATACCCTTGTGATATTCATAAATTGCATTACGGTTTTATACAAATATTTTATCACTGTTGATTATGATCCTGTTTTATTGAATTATATTATTTATCATACTGAACTATTTTAGAATTGGATAGTTTTCTTTATGTGGACCAGATTCATGGTCAGACCAGATTCGTGGTCGAATTAGGCCAGTGTGTGCCTTCAGATCTTGTTTATAGAGCAAAGTTGTGTGTCTTACTCGGGATTAGTGCGTGACTGATCAACAGCCTAACCTTGGTTTCAGATTTAAAATGAACATCCAATTCTAAGATTTGTTTAACAAGAAACTTAATTGCTTTGAATCATGTCAATTGATCGTTGTTTCACCTCAGTTATTGCTATTATGACTTGCTGAGCTAGTTAGCTCACTCTTGCGAATCTTTTATATAATTTTTACAGTTAAATATGAAGTTGTTGGTAGTGAGGATTCCCGGTCCGGTGTGCGAGCTAGGATTCCAGGTTGAATTGGATCGAGCTAGCAGGAGCTTTATATTGTAGTTGAGTTATGCAATATTGTAAGAATAAAATTCATTATTAGTTGTATGTTAAAGTAGTTGGGATTTGGTACGATGTATTAAAAGTTAAGGTTGTGGGTTGGTTTCATACTTTAACCTGTTACGATCCGTGGTTGTGTAAAGAAGGGTCATTGCTTATAATATTTCATATACAGGTTTGTATATTGTGTGTGTGGGTTGTGAACCCCAAACTTCTAACCCGGGTTTGGAGAGCGTCACATGTTTGTATCAGAGCTACAGGTTATAAGTCATTGAAACAAGCCTAGATTGTCGGGATTGGGCAGAGGGTTAGGATTAGGAATAAGAAATAGAAAGATAGGACATCGTGAGGTTGAGTGCGACTGTATATTAAGTTTTCGGTATGGTTCGTGTTATGATTTAAGATTCTTATACTGCAATGTGATTTCCAGATAACGGCAAGGGCAAATCCTATTTTCCCTGTATCATATGATCATTCGGTGCCTTCTGTCGAGGACCGTCATCTTCACCCAGATTTGATCCACACCTTGTTCTTCCACCGGTATTAAATATATTACCTCCTGTTGTAATAGTTGCACCTCTTCAAGCTATTCTACCACCCCCTGATGTGAGACCACCTATTCAAGAACCTCTATTTGCTTATTCTTGTTCTATTGGACATTCAGCTGTGAGTGTATCTTTTCAGTTTACCCTACACCATGTTCTATACCATCAATTTAATACCTGTCTTATGGAGCAACAGTACCTACGAGGATGGATTCGAGAGCTAAAGTATATGGTGAGTACATGAGATATTAATAAAGGTGAGAAGGAGTTTAGAAAAAAAAGGATTCATGTGTTTTGGAGAGTAGCTGCTACCAGGTTAAATGAAGCCACTAGTGTATAGTCCACCCATTATTAGCTTGTGGGATGGACTAGATGAGTTTTGAAAGTTAAAGAAGAGTATAGATCTGGAGTTTTCTTGGAGTGAGATGATGGTGTTATGACGATGTGATATATATAGTAGCGATGTGATGTGATATCAGCAGACTTATTTTATATAATAGACTTGTTGACTATTGGGTGGACATGTTGTATTTAACGATAGCAAAATTGATGATGGGAGTTTTACCAATATGGAAGTTTTGAATTGAAGTTACGAATAAGATAATATGCAACGGTAGTTGAAGTTTTCATCAATTAAGGAAGGCAAGTGGACCCAATAAGGGATAAAAGATAGATTGAAGTGAATGGACCCTTATGTGACTGCTTCTTTAATTTGATACCTTGCTATGGATAAGGAGGACAACAACCAACTCATATAGTATTGACGACCATATATAAAATTTCCAAATTTTAAACAAGTTTTTGAAAGAGATTTTCTTAACAAATTTCCAAAAGCCCTTTGGGTAAAATAAGTTTTAAAAATTGGTTGTCAAGTTACTATTTGAGTTTCTTGTCTGATATAAGACCCAGATTACATAGAAAAATACTTGTTCCAGAAATTAGTATGGTTAATTCAGAGGACCGAGTGGACCCGCTATTACGGAGAAGTTTCAATTATTCCCAACAGAAGAGTGCAAATCTTGTCTGATAAGGTTAATAACAGAATCACTGTGCGGAGAAGCTATTCATCTAATTTCTAAGACTATTAAAGTTTAAAGAATTTGTTGATTTTAAAAAGTCTGGGCCTGATCGAAAAAGGTTGAGTAAATTTCCAGACTTCTCTAAAAGAAGAACATTATTAGCAAAAGAATCGATATGTTGAATGATCAGTGTTTATTCTAAGTCGCATAAACGAAATTTATAGTTATCCTGTAAGAGCGCAATTATGATCGAATTATTAAAGTATTATACATGCAGGTACGACGCTAAAAACACAAGACTTAATAAGTAAGAATTTATCATAATGCTTAAATTACGAAGGCATTTTAGCGGACTTTCTGAAGTTATTATATGAGTCGAATGGGATATATTGATCGAACAAGCTCGGAAGATGTATATAAGTGAAGTGTGAATGGTGACCAATGGTATCATTCTTTTCTATAGTACTACAATGTATATTCTTCTTGATTCCTGAATATGTATGAACCTCTTTTATTTCCTTATGGTGATAAGAAAAAGAAGAATATTGCATTCCTTCTAAATTTATTTTTCCTAAAATTTTGCTTTCTGATTGAGACAAGCAGTGTTATGGTGAGACGCTTTGTCGGAATGACGAAGAGTCGGGTGGGACGCCACCTAATCATGTGTTGTATGCCATATGGTATGAAAGACTGGCCATCTTAAGTACCAATGTGGTTGTCTCATTCATATTCAATCATTATTTATTCTTTCTTTCTCAATTATATATCTATTGAATTATGGATCCTTCTAATTGTTTTATTGCATTATTGTTCCTTATAAAAGTTCTCCAAACAAGAAGAATCAAGCGGGAAAAGTTCCAGTAATGGGATTTATATGTTTCAAGTATTGAAATCCAGGGCATATGACGAGGATTGTAAAACACCAGCCCCAGTTAGTGATGTGCTAAGAATCAAGGGATCTAATCCGATAATAAATAAGTCTCCAAGAGCGAGAGCTTACGATATGACTGTGAAATATGTTATTTAGAATACGAATGTGATGGTAGGAATGATTATTGTGAATATCTTATGTGTTAAAATATTGGTAGATGTGGAAGCAACTTGACCGTTTATTTCTCAAGGTTTTGTTGATAAGTTGAATTACCTTGTTGAATTGTTAAAGAAGATCATGACTATAAAACTAGCAAATCAAGAACATGTAATTGTTAAATAAGTGAGTACCAATGGTGAAATTGAGACTTCTGGCAATAAGTTTGTGATGATTTGATATCATTTAAGATACGAGAATCTGGTATTATTCTAGGAAATGGACTAACTATTTACGCGTGATGCTTAGATAGACCGTCGTGACAAGATTATAATTCTGAAGACATTGGGTAAGGAAGTGGTGGCGTTTAGAGGTCGAAGGCAAGTAAAGAAGTTTTAAAAATGATTCAACTAAAAGGTTACGGTTGCAAAAGATGTGAGTACTTTGTTGATTATGTGATAAGTAGAAGTCAGGAGCCAGCAAAACTTGAAGATTCCTAATAATCAATGAATTCTTAGACATGCTTCCAGTAAAGTTACCAGGACCTCCTTCATGTAGAGAAATTGAGTATACGATTGACTTAGCACCTAGAACGGAACCAGTATCCAAGGCCCTATATAGAATGACACTCGTCGAAATGAAGGAGTTAGCAAAGCAATTTCAAGAGTTATTAGAAGAAGAAGCGATTATACCTAGTATCCCCCAGAAGGTGCACCAGTATTATTTGTTAATAAGAAAGATGGAAGTATGAGATTATGTATCGACTAGCGGAAGCTCAATAAGTTTACTATCAAGAACAAATATCTGTTACCTCGAATTAATGATTTGTTTGATCAACTGAAAGAAGCAAAGTATTTTCTAAGATAGATTTAAGATTTGGGTATTATCAATTAAAGATTGAACCTGTGGATGTACCGAAGACAGCTTTCAGAACTAAGTACGGTTATTATGAAGTTCTAGTAATGTCTATTGGATTAACCAATACACTAGCAATATTTAAACTTGATGGACATAATCTTTAAGGAATATCTGGATAAGTTTGTAATTGTATATATAGATGATATCATGATTTACTCGAAGTCAATGAAGGACCATGCAAAGTATTTAATGACAGTTTTAGGAATTCTGAGAAGGAAGAAGCTGTATGCTAAGTTTTCAAAGTGTGAGTTTTGGTTGCATGGAGTTTAATTCTTAGGAAAAAATAGTCAGTGATGAAGGAACCAAAGTGGATTCAGCAGGGATTAAAGCAACTATGAATGGATAAAGACCAAAAGCACCAATAAAAGTAAGAAGTTTTATTATTGGCAGGATATTATTGAAAATTTGTTTAAGGTTTCTTGAAGATTGCAACACCTTTAATGAAGCTTACTAGAAATAGCGAGAAGTTTATATTGAATGGAAAAGTGTGACGAAAGTTTTGCGAAGTTGAAGAAGAGATTGATCACGACACCTGTTTTTATCACTTCTAGATTATCAAAGAAAGTTGTAACCTATATTGATGCTTCTCATAAAAGTTTAGGTTGTGTGTTGATACAACATAATAGAGTTATTGTATATATGTCTAGACAACCGAAACCTCATGAGTAGAAGTATCCTACTCATGATTTGGAACTAGTAACATTGGTATTCGCTTTGAAGATTTGGAAACATTATCTATACAGAGAAAAATGTGACATTTATATGGACCATAAAGAGTTCGAAGTATATATTCACGCAAAAAGGAACTTAGAATAAGATAACGAAGATGATTGGATTCTATCAAAGACTACGATTAACGATCACCCGAAAAGCAAATGTAGTGGCAGACACATTAAGCAAAAATGAGAAAGTGAATGTGTTAAATGCACCAGAAGAGTTATTTACAGGATTTCAGAAGTTGGCATTGGAAGTCAGAATTTATATTCCAAAAGAAGCAAGAATATATAGTATGACCTTTCAGCCAGAGTTATTAAGAGAAGATAAAAAGATGTCAAGAGGAGATAATGGATCAGGATGTTAAGAGTTTAGTGAGAGGAAATTTATACACTCAGAAGAATAATCACGGTATTCACGAATTTCTTCCAGAACTTAGATGCTACAAGTGACAGAATTAAAGAATGAGATCCTACAGGAAACTCACAATATTAAGTTTTAATCTATTCAAGAAATGCCAAGGTATACAGAAATTTAGAGAAGAATATTGATAGCCAGATATGAAAAGGAAATTTCAAAATAGATTAGGAGGTGTTAGACATATCAAAGAATTAAGGTGAAGTATCCGAGACCTAGTGGATTATTGCAACCATTAGAAATGCAAAATGAAAATGGGATCATATTGCTCTGGATTTTATGGTCAGATTACCAAGAACGAAAGCGAACCATGATGCCAATTGGGTTATGGTGGATAGGCTAGCTAGTCAACTCATTTTCTACCTATTAATGGAAGATTCTCATTGGACATATTGGTTCACAGGTAATTGAGGGAGATAGTAGTTCGTCATGGAGTTCCCCTGTCTATGTTATTCAACCAAGATTCAAGATTTAATTCAAGGTTCTAGAAAAGTTTCAAGAATGCTTGAGGAGCTAAGTTGAATATGAGTACAGCTTATTATCCACCTACTGACGGCCAGAGTGAAAAAATGATTCAAACAAGGGAAGATAAGTTATGTGTTTGTGCCATTGTTTTTTTTTAAAAAATTGAGATAAAGTTGGGAAACATGAAATACTTGGACTAGAGTTGGTATAACAGATAAAGGAAGTTGTCAAAATTATTTAGAAAAGGTTAAGTGTAGCACATGATCGTCAAAGAAAATATGCGGATCAGTCCAGGAAAGATATGGAATTCAAAGAAGGAGATCTGGTGTTATTGAAAGTGTCACCGTGGAAAGGATTGTCTAGATTCAGAAAGAAAGGAAAGCTGAGTCTTAAATACGTTGGAACTTTTAAAATTTTGAAACGTGTCGGTAAGGTAGCATACAAATTGGCATTACCCCCGCATATGGAACATATTTATTATGTTTTTCATGTAACAATGTTTAAATATATATATATATATATATAATCCAGAATTCTAGACATGCGATAGAATATGAGCCGATAGAACTTCAGGCAGAGTTGTCCTATGTTGAGAATCCAATAGAGATCATAGAAAAGAGAAGAAAGTATTAAGGAAGAAAGTTTAAAGTTTGTAGGAGTATTGCGGAGAAACCCAAGGGTTAGAAAATCAAACTGGGGATTAAAAAGTGATATGCGTGAAATAGTACCCTTAGTTATTGCATAAGTGATTCTGAGGACAGAATCCTTTTAAGGGTGGAAGGATATAATATCCGGGATATGACGTGTGATTATTTCTTTAACCAATAAATAAACATTCTGTGATTATTATGTGAACTTTGGTGAATTATCTGTTGATTGGTATTTGTGTTTGGATGTTTAAATGTGATAAAATTTAAGTATGTTAATTTTTATATGTCCAAAATAAAGTATAGATAATTGTGATATTTTTCTATTAGTTTTTATGTTGTTATATGATTTTATAAATAATTTATGGATTTAATAAATTATTTTTCCGAGTAATTATAAATTATTTTGTATAAACGGGAATCACCCGACTTCAACCGTTTTTACAACCTGGAAGTCTCGGGAAAACTCCTTTCTAACCCAATTGCAAGATTCCGAGCATTTTTCATATTTTGACTTTTTCGATCCGGAGTACGGTTTTCCCTGTGTGGGTCCCGGTGCAAAATTTTCGATATAATATTCATTTCGGTAAATAGATAAAACCCATACTTTCGAGAAACAGGATCTTTTGATTAAACTATAATATTATCTTCTTGTAATACGTGTAACCAAAGGGCTGAGACCAAGTCTGTATTTACAAAATGTATAGATTTGGATAATTATCCTAAAACTGGTACCGATTTGGATATTTTTTTTATCAAATAAACATAATATTTTATATCTGAATGATCCAACGGGGTACCAATATTCCGTAAATATAAATAGCCTTTACCGTATTTTATTTTGTACAGATATTTATTTGCAAACAGTTAAATATATAATTTTCCAAAGAAAATCAGTATATTCATACAAGTTCTTGAGAATCAAACTGCGATTTGAAAGCGTTAGTGTAACGTCTGCGAAATATTATGTAATTATTTTATCAATAAATAATTATTATGTGATTTTATGTGAATTTTGGTGAATTATTTGATAATTGATATTAATATTTGATGTTTAATTCTGATCAAAAATTTAGATATTTTAATCTTTAAATTATCCAGAAAAAAATATAGAGTGTTTTGGTATTTTTCTAGTAATTTTTGTATTATCATATGATTTTATATGGATTTATAGAATTAATAATGATTATTTCATGTAATTATAAAAATTACTTTTTAGAACCAGAAATTGTCCCACTTCAATCGTTTTTGCCTTTTTACAACCCGAAACTCTTCCGAAAACTCCTTCTTAACCTAATCTGATAATTCTGAACACTTTTCATCCTTTGACTTTTTCAATCCGGGGTACGGTTTGACCTGTACGAGTCCCAGCGTGAAATTTTCAATACGCAAATCATTTTATAGATCGATAAACTCCATATTTTCAAAAGGTGAGATATTATTACCTTATTTTCGTATAAAATATTTTATAGGAAGCTTTGTTTTGATAATTATCCAATTCTGGTATTAAAATCGTATCATCTTTTTAGTTACTTAGCGGCTAAGTAACCTATTTTCGGATCCGATATGTAAATATAATATCGTATTATTAATAAATAAAACGTGTAATGGTTCTGTAAGCTATGTGTTGCTGTATTATTAATTATTTGTGATTTGTTGGATGCGGAGAGTAATTTTCTAATTAATTATCGAGTTGTATGAACTTAACTCATTTTCAAAGTAATTTTATTGAATATTTATTCTTATAAATGCTAAAATTATTTCTAAAATTATTTTTGTTGTTCTAAATTTTATTTATTATTTTTAGGGGTTTATAAAATTTGGAAATCAATATTTTAGTAATTATTTAATTTTAAATTATTTTCGGGCTTCATTAAATTGTAAAATCATTATTTAATTCCAAAATATTTTAAAAATCATGAAAATTTTATTTTATTAATTTTTAATTATTTCGGAAATTTTAAGATTATTTCGTATTTATTTTGATGTATTTTTATCTGCAACTCGCTTCATTAAATTGCAAATCTCGGAAAAAAAATCAGGTTCGGACAGCAGCTAAAAAGATAACAATTAAAATGAAATAAACATAAGCTTATAACCCTGTTCTGTTCATCTCTCACGCGGTCATCTTCCTCATCCCCAAATCTCTCTCTCTGCGAACCCTCGATCTCTCTCGACTCAATTCTCTCTCTCGTCTCTCTCCCCAATCTCTATGTCCCTCCTTCTTTTTTCCCTTTCTCTCTTTTTAATTTCCTCCCTTCCGCCTCTGTTTTTCCTGCGAGTTCGTGGCTATGTTCTCCGGTATCGCTACTTCCTTGTCTATTTCTTGAATTTTCAGGCGTATATATATATGTGTGTGTGTGTGTATACGTTTGTGTGTATCTACGCGTGGGCGCGTATTTTGTGCTCTGTGTTTCTGATTTTCGCCACCCTTCTCTTTTATTTTTCGGCGAATTCGCCGCCTTGTCCAGTTTTAATTCAGCAGTTAATCGTGATGTTGCATATGTATATATATATATACTTATATGTATATATAAGTCCTGAATGATGCTGTTTACTCCTCGTCGCCGCTGCCCCTCACCGTTTTCTGGTGAGGATGGCGGCGTGTGGCGCGGCCCTGACTGTGTCCCTGTGGTTTTGTTGCTCTATTCGGTTGATCCTGATTAACCTTTTTGTTTAGTTAATTCTGCAAAAATCTATTGAATAATTTCGTGATATAATAAATTTCACGTGGAAAATTATTCTAATCTGTAGAGTTTGCGTCGGAAACCCGAGAATTTATCGGGGACCCGCAAAAAATTACCGCCGTCAGCGATGAGCCTCGGCGAGCCGGCGGTGGACGGTGATGATTTTATCTGAGTCCTATGTTTATAAATTAAATAAATGAGTGTTAGGGCGAAAACACGCGCTAATATTGACGCAAGTATACGCGTTCCCAAGTAGTATAAGATATAAATCAGATTCGTTCCCACAGAGACTGGTTTAGGTTAAGTTCAATTTATGCACCTATGCAACAATGTATGGTTATCGCTCAATGCTAAGACAAATAACAAATTGGGTTTTTATTAAACTAAGAGATTATACTAAATAACATTAACTAAGAGAATTGAGGTTAAATTACTATATATGACAAACATGGGATTCTAACTTCATTAAATACTTCATTCAATAGCCTTATTATTCTTAACCTTAGCATGTGATGGTGATGACACTAATCAGATAACACGAAACTGATAAACGCCAACTTTCATTGCACGAGTACCATTCTACCAGACATCCATAAAAGAGATAGAAGCTGAATAGGCACCAATTATATTGAGACCCTATATGTCTATAGAATTTGACAACATAACGGTTTAAGAACAAGTTATCTATCTTGATTACATAGGGCAAGTAAAACGGTTAGAGTTACCTACGAATCATGCATACACGTACATGAACCTATGCTAGCATGGCAAGTTCTAAACCTCTATATTCAATGTCGCTTCAATAGAGATTAACACGCTATCTTATATGTTAGCTACGCACATAAGACGAATAAGCACAACCAATACTAGGATATCAATCAATCACCACACACCAAGATATCGAAATAATTAATTATTGAAATCCATAAGTAAATCCGCTAGAATCCCATGACAACGATTAGCCCATAATCGAACTCATCGTCACCATGGGTTCCAATGAAAGCATGGTATAAACAAGGTCTTAATAAACTAAATAATAATCAAAGTACGAATAAACGAGATCTAGGTTCAACAAGAACGAAAACGAGCATCCAAAGTTACAACTAATTCAAAGAATCACAAGTTGAAAACAAGATCTTCTTGTTCGGAGTTATTCTGTGCTTCTAGGTCTTCTCCTTGGTATCCCAATCTTTCCGGATGATGAAAACCCTTTTTTTTAAGTATATATACGCCCCTAGTGGACCTGGACCCTTAAAATCGTCAAATTCTACTCAAAAAAGGCTTTTTCAGCGAAATCAGCGACCCCCCGCCTCCTGAGCGGCCGCTCAGCTCTCCTGAGCGGGCGCTCAGCTCTCTGAGCGGGCGCTCAGCTCTGCTGAGCGGGCGCTCAGCTACTGACTGGGAAAAATATTCTGATGAATCTTGTTTTGGCCATAACTTGAGTTCTACTCGTCAGAATTAGGCGATTCAACTGCCCACGCGAAGCTATTGAGATTCTCTACAACTTGACAATGGCCTTGGATTCCAATTCTGATCACTTTTCATCATATTTCCTTTAAAAGCTCTTTTCTTCATTTAACTAATACCTGAAATGCAATAACACAAAAACACATCAAAATACCAATAACTTGAGTCCAAAACACCAATTTAAGCTTGTAATAAAGCATTCCAAGTGGATATAAAATCCACTTATCACACCCCCAAACTTGAATCGATGAATGTCCTCAAGCATAAACAGACTCAAAACTACAAAATAAACCTAATGCATGAATGCAACTACGTGAATGCAACTAAATGATAATGCAATCGATCCCCTCAGAATAACCATAACCAAATGAATAAACCAATGCCTCTAAGAATGCAATAACTTGAAACAGAGTTCAAATAAATCCCACAAACCAACTCACAAACCAGAAACGTGCGTGTGTGGATGCTTAATAGATATACTCTCGATACTAGATCAATAACCATAACTTATCTATCATCGAAACAATCAAAAGTTTATAAACAGAATAGACAATAAACGTATTATGACTCACAACACCTCCTTTCTACTAGAGTTATACAAGGATTCACACTATTATTGAACACATAACAAAGATGCTTATTTGATCGTGCAATGAATGAGGTCCCAAAAGACTTATATAATAATACCCATGTAGCGAGCGTTAGGTTAGTGGATCCCAGACTATAAAAGCCTTAGGTCACTAGGCACAAAGTCCCCTAAAACTTAATAACTCGAGTATTAAAGAGCTCACTCTTGATCAATTATGCATAAACACATACTTTTTTTCTTTCTTTTTTTTCTTTTTTTTTCTTTTTTTTCTTTTTTTTCAACAATTTCTGAATGAGTGCGTTTCGCTCCATCTCATTCAACCCTAGACTACTCATAAAAATATGAGCCGGCTACTAGCCATTTGACACCTAGCTTTACAACAACTAGCAATGAAATCCAAGTTTTTCTCCAGATAAAAAGAATCAGTGTTTTTACGTCATTACGAGAATATCACAAATTCTAAATATAACCAAGTGATTAAATCTCAACAACAAACAAGTATGATCATGATCTAGATCAAAAGCAACCCTATAAGACTTTGTGAAAATATTTATTTCTGGCATGCAAATCAATTCATTAGGACTTAAGCATCCCTCTATTCCTCATCACTACACTCAAATCAACATCAACTTATCCAATATCAAAGTTCATCTTAAGGGATCATGCTAAATATGCATGCAAATGCAACTATATGAAATTACATAAAAACAAACAAATATGTCCTAAATCAACAATTTCTGAATGAGTGCGTTTCGCTCCATCTCATTCAACCCTAGACTACTCATAAAAATATGAGCCGGCTACTAGCCATTTGACACCTAGCTTTACAACAACTAGCAATGAAATCCAAGTTTTTCTCCAGATAAAAAGAATCAGTGTTTTTACGTCATTACGAGAATATCACAAATTCTAAATATAACCAAGTGATTAAATCTCAACAACAAACAAGTATGATCATGATCTAGATCAAAAGCAACCCTATAAGACTTTGTGAAGATATTTATTTCTGGCATGCAAATCAATTCATTAGGACTTAAGCATCCCTCTATTCCTCATCACTACACTCAAATCAACATCAACTTATCCAATATCAAAGTTCATCTTAAGGGATCATGCTAAATATGCATGCAAATGCAACTATATGAAATTACATAAAAACAAACAAATATGTCCTAAATGAACAATCATGCAAAAATATGAATGAACTACAACTAAACATGCAACATAAATCTATATGAATCTATATAGACACACACTACTAATCCTTACATTATCACCCCCAAACTTAAAATTTCCAATGTCCTCATTGAAGGTAATAATAAGGATTTCAGGCATACCTAGTCGTTGGAAAGATCACCCTCTTCGGGTGGAGGATCAGGTGGCCAACCAATACTAGGATATCAATCAATCACCACACACCAAGATATCGAAACAATTAATTATTAAAATCCATAAGTAAATCCGCTAGAATCCCATGACAACGATTAGCCCATAATCGAACTCATCGTCACCAAGGGTTCCAATGAAAGCATGGTATAAACAAGGTCTTAATAAACTAAATAATAATCAAAGTACGAATAAACGAGATCTAGGTTCAACAAGAACGAAAACGAGCATCCAAAGTTGCAACTAATTCAAAGAATCACAAGTTGAAAACAAGATCTTCTTTTTCAGAGTTGTTCTGTGCTTCTAGGTCTTCTCCCTGGTATCCCAATCTTCCCGGATGATGAAAACCCTTTTTTTTAAGTATATATACGCCCCTAGTGGACCTGGACCCTTAAAATCGTCAAATTCTACTCAAAAAAGGCTTTTTCAGCGAAATCAGCGACCAGCCGCCTCCTGAGCGGCCGCTCAGCTCTCCTGAGCGGGCGCTCAGCTCTCTGAGCGGGCGCTCAGCTCTGCTGAGCGGGCGCTCAGCTACTGACTGGGAAAAATATTCTGATGAATCTTGTTTTGGCCATAACTTGAGTTCTACTCGTCAGAATTAGGCGATTCAACTGCCCACGTGAAGCTATTGAGATTCTCTACAACTTGACAATGGCCTTGGATTCCAATTCTGATCACTTTTCATCATATTTCCTTTAAAAGCTCTTTTCTTCATTTAACTAATACCTGAAATGCAATAACACAAAAACACATCAAAATACCAACAACTTGAGTCCAAAACACCAATTTAAGCTTGTAATAAAGCATTCCAAGTGGATATAAAATCCACTTATCAATGAGTTGTGGAATTAATTTTGAAACAAAAATTATGAACAAAAAATATAAAAATGCAATAACAATAATAAATAATTGAAATGACATTGGTGGTTGGGAATGGTGAATTGTAGTTGTGAATTGTTGGTATTGGTTATGATTGACGTCGAATTGTTTCGACGGGTAGGCCGATAAACAAAGGAGACGCTGCCCGATTTTCGGGAAATTAATCCCGAAAACACGGGAACGTAACCTATAATTATCGGAGACGTCGACTAACCATATATAATTACATTATATGAACTTAATTGTAGTTGAGACAAGATAATTTATAAACGATCGATTACCCTGTTTTTTAAAATGACGAGTATACGTATTTTCCGAAAAAAATACCGAACCGAGTTTTGAAGATGTGAACCCTAATTGCTATGTGTACTTTAATAATATATATAAATATAAGTTGGGTTATAAAATCGCATGGGTAGAACTGATAATAGTATTAAGTTGAGCTTAAGTGAAATGATTATCTGAATTAGGATATTTTAACCCTGTAGGTCCTAGTTGGAAGACCCGAGATTTGACGTTGGACTAGGAATGATCAAGTAATGAATCGTAAGACTTAACAAGATTCCAATCGAAGGACGTGAATGATAGGATTGTATCGAGAATAGGATAGCGGTTTGACGATGAAGCCAAACGTTCAAGGCAATTCAAAAGTCAACCGATAATAGCGATTAAAGCTTATCGAGGCAAGTATTCCTGAACTTTCTTTTAAAATAGTGCAATTATTTCTTCGTTCCTATTCTAAGTTCAGAATAGTTAAATGTTTTACATTTCGCTGTAATTACTCTGATTATGTATGTTCTTTTCATTATTGTTCCTATAATTCGATTGCTCTCTTGAGCAAATACCCATTCTTTCGGGTTATTTGCGAACCCTGATTTGGGATGTTTTTAATTCAAAATGATTTGACATCAAAACACTCTACGAGATGGATGTTTACTGTAAGGGCCAGTGATGAGCTGGATCCTATGGGTCGGGGATGGACCGGACCCTTGGGCGATAGAGCTTAGGTACCTGAATGGATCTATACGGTAGGGTATAGATCTACACTATATCCTGACTGATCAACAGGGTATAAGTGTGAACTAGTGTCTAGTCTAATTTGTTGTTGATTGCCATTAACGACATTCTCTCTCGAAAGGTTTTATGATTCCAAAACCGGACAAAACCCTGATTCAGGAGATGAATCTGGGAATCGCTTGTCACTTTTGGATTTATAATCGAAGGCTGGTAACAGCCAACGTTTATTCGCTCAACTCACTCAAATAAATAGAATTGTTTAAAAATTCTTTAAGATTTTATCCTGAAGTTTTTCCTTTGGTATTAATGTTTGAAACTTAAATTATATACTTGCTGGGCATTTTTGGCTCACTCTTGCTTTGTAAATTCTTATTTCTGCAAGAAACAGATAAGGATAAAAGTGAATAGCTTTGATAGACAGCAGAAGTTAGAGAAATCTCCGCTGCGAGAGGTTGAAGAAGTTAGAAGAATATGACAGGAGCATTAGGACGAAGGTATTTTCACTTGTATTCTTGTTATTGTAAGTTGTAGAAGGTTAGATTCTTGTTTCATACTATAACCTGTAAACGATCCGGATTCAAGGGGTTAATTGAATATTCTTTTATTTTATGTAAAGATTATTTCGTGACACCAAATCTTGACCCCGGATTTGGGTTGTTACAAGTTGGTATCAGAGCTACAGTTTATTGGTCACTAAAATAAGAATAGGTGAGGGTAAGATAGGAGTGGTAGGCCGTACAAAATAGGAAAGACCGTAGGCATACTCATGTTAAGTTGAGTTGCGTGCAAATTAGGGTTAGCAGATACGATATGGAGTTGATAAGATAGGATTGTTGAGAAAGTGTAAGGCAAATATCGCAACGCTATAGGTATATTGAGTTCTCAGATCCTACAGTAATGAGGAATCGACAGATCGACGGAGATTGGATATGTTACCCTATTTTCATGTGGTTTTAAAGAAAATGCGATTGAGACTTGTGAGAACTTTGTGTATGAGAGGCTAGGTGAGTTTTGAGTACGATTTAACTTCGATTTAGGTAGTCGGACGAGCTTCACGTTGGAGGCAACGAGTTGATGAAAGCTGATGAAGAACCAACGTTGTACATTTCGAAGGCACCACCGTTACGAAAAGGTTCTTCTCATGTATCGGGCGATGCGTAGGGAATGGTATCTACCTTATTGGGTATAGGAAAGTCTAGCAAGGAGGTGAGACCCTATCTACAGACAAAACGTCGAATCACATGCGTGGTTGTAAGCATAACGTCACGGACGATCAAAAGAATGTCAAAGATAGTACTAAATGTCAGTGTTGCGGTGGAATTGCGAATAAAATGATATACGACGGTCAATGAAGTCTCGTCAACTAATAAGTGCGAGCAGAATCCAAGGAAAGGTGGAAGAGGTACCAAGGTGGAGAGACCCGTATATGGGCATTCTTTTAATTAAATATCTCATCAGCAAATTATAAGAATAACAAGTAACTTATATAGTAATGACGACTAAATATTTGATTTCCAAAACTTTATAATGAGATTTCGGAAAAGACTTTCTTAATCAACTTTCAGAGGATTTTTGCATGTAATGAGTTTCACTAGTTGGTTGTCGAATTACTATTTATGCTCTTATTATTATAAACAGAAAATGGCCTAAAAAGAAGAATGGAATTAGACTTGGAGGACCAAGTAGACTCACTAGTAAGAAGAAAGTTTAAATTTTTCCGTGAAAGATGAACGTAAACTTTGTCTAATAATATTAATAATTGAATCAACATGTTAAAACATTATTTACCTAATCCGTGAAATTATTAAAATTTAACGAGATTCGTGATTCGAATGAACGGAGGATGATTACAGAAAATGAAAGAATCTTCTAGATGGTTAGAGAAGAATCGTATTTCTATCCACGAAATTGAGGCATTGTGTGATTGATTATTATTCTATGCGACATAGATGAGATCTGAAGCAGTGATTATAAATTTTGGAAGGACACGATTAAGATCAATTTATTGAAGCATTTGATGTGAATGCATTTCCAGACAGCATTTCGAAGCAATGATGTGACTTGAATCGTGAACCTGTATTCGAGCGATCCTGAAGGCAGATGTAGGCGAAGCGTGGAAGGTGATCAACACTGACATTCTTTCTTCTAATACGATGGTATACGTTTTTCTTGATCTTGAATACGTATGAGCTTCTTTTGTTAATAAATCATATGAGGCAAAAATGAAACAAAATTTAGTGTATTCCTTCGTAATCATTTCTCTTCTCAAATTATTGATTCCTGAGTGAGACAAATAGTGTTGTGGTATGACGCTTTGTCGAAATGACGAAGAGTCGGGTGGGACGCCGCCAAATCATGTGCTGTATGCCATATAGTATGAAAGACTGGCCATCTTGAGTACGAATATGGTTGTCTCATTCTTCACTCATTCTTCCTCCTTCAATTTACTGATTTACAGATTCTCCCAATCGTTTGTTGCATTATTATTCCTCATTTAGTTTTCAATTAAAATTATATTCACAAACTCTCCTCTTGCGTTGAGCCTGTTCTTTGGAATAGTCCCGTGTGACAGGTAGAATTACGTGTCGAAGGAGGCTATGATTGCAAATCGATAAATGATGGACATTTGCAAGCAAGAAAGAATGGATACACCGTCAAGTGGACATGGCGAAGACATCAAGTCAGACAGTTATTCTTGCTACGGGGATCTCATCAGTATGGTAGATTACGTTAACGCGATGCATTTCAAATCGGAAGATTTCGACGAGAAATGAATCATTAGTGAACCGTAACAAATAAATTAATTACAAAATAAGGGAGTAAAGTTGTGTGCGTCAGATAAAGCAAACGAGTATCGGGACGACAATCAAAGATCAAGGAAATTCGGTACAATAATTCAGACAGGAAATTAATTTGTGAAGCATCCCTTCATTGCAGGAAGATATTTGTTGTGAAGATTCAAGGTAGAAGGAATCTTAATTGCAATCAATTTTCGAATGTGTTCTTCAAGGAACTGTGAGGTTCTCCACTTTGAGTAAATAAGTTATGGTAAGTTGGATACCAATAACTGGACCAGTGAAGAAAGTTTGATGCGGAACCATAAGTGGAGATGAAGCAATGGTGACTCGACTGTGAAACTATTTAAGAAATCATGATATAACGATTAAGTTTCCACCATATTGCGACGATAATAATGAAGACCATGCGCAGTTATTAAAAGATAAACAAATTAGTTAACGAAATTGAGGGAGTATCGTCAACAGCAGAGGATTAATATGATTAGTGGAAGGATGCGGTACAATTTTTATAAGTTACTGTACACAATTAGTAATGACAAGAAATAAGTAATGATAAGAAATAAATTAAAAATACTCGCGAAATGAAATTTTTGAGAAACAACGAGATAAATTTTAAGTTCACTAATAATATTTTGTAATTTTATGAAAGAACTGAGAAATATATGGTTATATTAATCATTGTTGGTGTAAGACCCAATTCCAATTAAAGAGATATATGATATGCCAGACAGATGCTGATAAAAATGATAAAAATGTGAATTATGGAAAATTGATGATTTTGGTTTATGGAAGTGGGTGGATATGATTGTGGAAGATTTAGTTGATTGATGGTGTTGGCTTGAGTCCGACGGGTAGTCAATGGTGTAGGGGAAGTGTTGCCCAAATTTTCAGAAATTACCCTACATTCAAGAATAAAGAAGTATATTGTCATTTTCATCAGTACTCCAAATGATTGCAATCTCGGTTCTTGAGAAAGAGTGTTATGATCAAACCGACTTTATATAATTGGTCTTTGATTCCAGTTAGCTAGTCAGCACTTGGTCTAAGTGATCATTTAAAGGAGTTAATTGATCAACTTTACCAACTAATGGTTAGTTAAATGGAAATCGATTCCAATTAGATTGAGTCAAGCTCTAACATGATTTTCAGATCCGAAATCAAAGCGATTAGAAATTTGGAGGAAGTAATGGCATTAACATAAATTGAAAGTTTAGTACAATTAGCGAGATGTTACTGCAAACAGGTGCGAGGTTTTATTCAGAAGAATACACCCTTTTCGATAAATAAGAGGAACAGAAAGTTATTGGTACATGCGAATGAAAAGAATTGTTTCGACGGGTAGGCCGATAAACAAAGGAGACGTTGCCCGATTTTCGGGAAATTAATCCTGAAAACACGGGAACGTAACCTATAATTATCGGAGACGTCAAATAACCATATATAATTACATTATATGAATTTAATTGCGGTTGAGACAAGATAATTTATAAACGATCGATTGCCCTGTTTTTTAAAATGACGACTATACGTATTTTCCGAAAAGAAATACTGAACCGAGTTTTGAAGATGTGAACCCTAATTGCTATGTGTACTTTAATTATACATATATATATAAGTTGGGTTATGAAATCGCATGGGTAGAAGTGATAATGGTATTAAGTTGAGCTTAAGCGAAACGATTATCTGAATTAGGATATTTTAATCCTGTAGGTCCTAGTCGGAAGACCCGAAATTTGACGTTGGACTAGGAATGATCTAGTAATGAATCGTCAGACTCAACAAGATTCCAATCAAAGGACGTGAAGGATAGGATTGTATCAAGAATAGGATAGCGGTTTGACGATGAAGCCAAACGTTCAAGGCAATTCAAAAGTCAACCGATAATAGCGATTAAAGCTTATCGAGTCAAGTATTCCTGAACTTTCTTTTAAAATACTACAATTATTTCTTCATTCCTATTCTAAGTTTAGAATAGTTAAATGTTATACATTTAGCTGTAATTACTCTGATTATGCATGTTCCTTTCATTATTGTTCCTATAATTCGATTGCTCTCTTGAGCAAATACCCATTCTTTCGGGTTATTTGCGAACCCTGAATTGGGATGTTTTGAATTCAAAATGATTTGACATCATAACACTCTACCGGCTGGATGTTTACTGTAAGGGCCAGTGATGAGCTGGATCCTATGGGCCGGGGATGGACCGGACCCTTGGGCGATAGAGCCTAGGTACCTGAATGGATCTATACGGTTGGGTATAGATCTACACTGTATCCTAACTAATCAGCAGAGTATAAGTGTGAACCAGTGTCCAATCTAATTTGTTGTTGATCACCATTAACGACATTCTCTCTCGAAAGGTTTTATGATTCCAAAACCGGACAAAACCCTGATTCAGGAGATGAATCTGGGAATCGCTTGTCACTTTTGGATTTATAATCGAAGGTTGGTAAAAACCAACGTTTATTCGCTCAACTCACTCAAATAAATAGAATTGTTTAAAATTGCTTTAAGATTTTGTCCGGAAGTTTTTCCTTTGGTATTAATGTTTGAAACTCAAATTATATACTTGTTGGGCATTTTTGGCTCACTCTTGCTTTATAAATTCTTATTTCTGCCAGAAACAGATAAGGATAAAAGTGAATTGCTTTGATAGATAACAGAAGTTAGAGAAATCTCCGCTGCGAGAGGTTGAAGAAGTTAGAAGAATATGACAGGAGCATTAGGACAAAGGTATTTTCACTTGTATTCTAGTTATTGTAAGTTGTAGAAGGTTAGATTATTATTTCATACCATAACCTGTAAACGATCCGAATTCAAGGGGTTAATTGAACATTCTTTTATTTTATGTAAAGATTGTTTCGTGACACCAAATCTTGACCCCGAATTTGGGTTATTACAGTTAGCGATATCCGATTCTGGAGTTTAAGTAACCGAATCGAAGGTCTTGAAGAGTACATTCAGAATCTGTGATCCATACACCTGCAGAATCAAAGATTGATTTCTTATATTTTTATTTAATTTCAAATTATATTTGGATTAAAATAGGAATTTTTGTTCTTAATGTTGTTTGTCTTATGATGTTTGAATATTGTAGATCTTTTCTTCATGATCATTTTGGTATATCATATGACTAATTTGGAATTCAATAACATGCTCAAATTTGTGATTGATTCTCGAATTGTTAAATTAGGGTTTATAGTTCATATGAATGTTTGCAATTGAAATTTAGGCGTTTCTTTGTTCGGGGTTATTAGTTAAAATTGATTGCATGAATGAGTAGATCATTTAACAATGAATCGAATGGTATAAACGAAATCAACAAACGATTCCTGGAATGGGTTGGCCGGAAAATGGTTCGAACCGGCGGCAGGATTTTCAGGCGAAGATTCCATCCGTTTCATTGATTTGTTGATGATTTTGAGTGCATATCTGCGTTCCTGGATGATTATATTTTAATTCCAGTGATTTTAGATGAGTTTTGGGTTAGTTCTGTGTCGCCGAAAAAGCTCGGGGTCGCTGTTAATGGCGACCGTTGGCGGGGACGACGGGAACGGGGGTGAAATTACTTATAAACCCCTATAGTTTGCCAAAACTTGCAAAATTAGGATTTTTGTTTCCAAACTTTATAAATGTTAGATTTCTGTTTTATAAATTTATAAAAATTAGATTTCTGTTTATAATTATTTTCAAAAATTGTTTTTAATTATTTAAAATTCCAAAAATCATTATTTTAATACCAAAAATTATTTTTAATTTAAAAATAAATCTGAATTAATTAGTTAATTAATTTTTGGTGAATTAATTTGAATATTAATTGATTAATTGATTTAAATTATTATTAATTAATTTTAATTGAGTATTTAATTATATTTAATTATTTATTTTGATTCAAAAATTCTAAATTAATAGTTTTGAGCTTTAAAATATTATTTTAAATTGTTTTCAAGGATCAGTAAATATTATAAAAATCCGAATTGATATGAAGTCAGATTCGGATGCTCTAACCCTATTATTTAATTATAAAATGATTCGGAGACTCGTTTTGATTCCGAAAAATGTTTAAAAATTCGTTTTAAATACCTGGAAAATTATTTAAACCCGAACTTCTTTGAAAAATTATTCTAATCAAATATCTTACGTGCTATGTGTTATATGTGATCCAATTGATGTATAAATGACTGTATGTGCATTGTTTGACGGTTTTATTCTAACTATTAATCCGTAAATCGGATTTTGGTGAAACGAAGGGTAGATAAATCTATATGACGTCTATATGATGACTAGAATAATATAAGATTGAATATTGATAGATACTTATGATACCTAGCAGAGTAAACAAGGCATAGACTAGGAAAGCAGTTGATTAGAAAATGAAACCGATGCGTAGAAAAGAAAGCAAGTAATTAGTGAGTGGAAGCGAGGCATAGAAAAAGAAGGAAAGTGGTTGTTGAGTAGAACTGTTAGACGAGTACAAGTAAAGTTGGAAATCATCCGTAATAAGGCAAGTACTTCTGAACCTTTCTCGAGATATATTGCAAATATTTCTAAACTCTCTCGTGATATATTGTTAGTATTCAAAATAATTATGTTTTATATTGTAAGTGCTTTGAATCATTCAGCCTTGAACCCTGATCACATTATTTGATCTTTGAGATATAAGCCTTATTTTTTGTAAACCATCCATTGTTGATTTACCATATACTAAACCACAAAAATATGATACAACTCCACAAATATATATCCACCATACACCAAACACTGGAACAAGATTGCTTGAACATACAAAAACTTTTATACTCTATCATACCTTGTAACATCAAAGAACTAAACCTAGTGAAATCATTATTCATCTAATACCTGATTCTCCTCCAGGCTGGAAGCCATTCATCATACATACCTTGATATACCCTAGTGATACTCATGAATTACATTACGCTTTATATAAATGTTTTATCACTGTTGATGAAGATCCTGTTTTATTGAATTATATTATTTATCATACTGAACTGTTTTAGAATTGGATAGTTTTCTTTATATGGACCAGATTCTTGGTCAGACCAGATTCGTGGTCGAATTAGGCCAATGTGCGCCTTCGGATCCTGTTTATAGAGCAGATTCATGTACCTTGCTCTGGGTTAGTGCGTGACTGATCAGCAGCCTAACCTTGGTTTTCAAATTTAAAATGAATATCCAATTCTAATGTTTGTTTAACAAGAAACTTGATTCCTTTGAATCATTTCAATTGATCGTTGTTTCGCCTCAGTTATTGCTATTATGACTTGCTGAGCTAGTTAGCTCACTCTTGCGAATCTTTTATATGATTTTTACAGTTAAAAAGGAAGTTGTTGGTAGCGAGGATTCCCGGTCTGGTGTGCGAGCTAGGATTTCAGGTTGAATTGGATCGAGCTAGCAGGAGCTTTATATTGTAGTTAAGTTATGCAAGATTTTAAGAAAAAATTTCATTATCAGTTGTATGTTAAAGTAGTTGGGATTTGGTACGATGTATTAAAAGTTAAGGTTGTGGCTTGTTTTCATACTTTAACCTGTTGCGATTTGTGGTTGTGTAAAGAAGGGTCATTTCTTATAATATTTCATATACAGGTTTGTATATTGTGTGTGTATGTTGTGAATCCCAAACTTCTGACCCGGGTTTGGAGGGCGTCACAAGTGGGACTAGTCCTGTCACATAAGAGGCTAGCGGGACTAATCCAATATAAGGCTGAAATAATTCCATAGGTACCATAACGACCAGAAGGAGGTCGGTACAGGATGATCACCCGTATTATATTTAATAGATGGATATTCCAATCAAGGGTTCCTTTATGTTTTTTAAAAGAGGGAATAAATATAATCTTTAAAGCAGTTTGCTTCTTTTAAATGAAACGAAATGAAATCATTTATATCTTCGTTAAAGATGTGAAACTTATGAACCCTGTCACTTTAATTAGTTATTGAATCTCGAAGCTTGAATAATTGCTTTTTTCAATTGAAAAATCTTTCAGAGTCCTGCTAATGATTTGTGATGAATGTCGGCCTTCTCCCGATCTTAAGCCTTGAATCCTGAAAGCCCGAAACCTTCTTCATAACCTTTACTTAGCCAATAAACTGCCGCCTAGAGAATGAAAGTAGAATGCCTCATATATGGATATTTATGTTGCATTGTAGAACTATTTATATAGTTACTTGCTGAGCTTCTTTGCTCATTTATTTGCTTTGATCTAACCATGATAGTTAAGCAAAAGGATGGCCAGACTTAGGCGCACCGCTCGCAAAAGCGTTTATGGCGGTCCCTACCAGGTGGTAGGTTTCTAGATGCCAGAGCAGGTAGTGGCTGTATGTGTGACCAAGCGTGCGAGCTAGAGGTCTTGTATAAGCAAGTTCAGATACTTTGAATTATCTATTGATTCCATGTCAGAATCGAATAAATTTGAATTTAAGTATATTTTGGGTTGTAATATCTTTATTTTGGTTGGTATTTGTAATCTTGTCTCATACTTAATCCTGTTTTAATCCTATTATTATTATCGGGGTTTATTATTGTTAGGTCACACAACACTGTAGAAGGGGGTTGAATACAGTGTTTATACAATCAAATTGATTTAACACAAGTATGTAACAAAGATCAAGTATATTAAATAAACTCTGTTACAATAAGAACTGTGTTCTCTCTCAGTGATGAACAAATATCACTAAGAGCCTTGTCAGAGGTAGTCTTTGATTCTTCAGAAATCTTCCTTCTTTTCAGAGTTTGAACATCTTCAGCTTCAGCAAGAGTATCATCAGTAACTTGAACCAGTTTGCACAAAGGTTTTATCAGGATTTGAGGAATTTTAATCTCCTGTGGCTTTATTGGTTCATCAACTTTTCCCTTCCCTTTGTCTTTGGGATCAATCTCAATCTGTGATCTAGTCTTGGGCTTTGATGCCTCAGTATTTGACTTCTCCTTGATCACAATGCCTTTTTCCTTAGGCCTTGGAGGTTTCTTTGCAACAGAAGCTTTTGGCTTTAAATTTGTCTTTTCAGCTTTAAATCTAGCTTCTTCCTCCTTGAGATTTTCTAAATCCATTCTTGGATTATGCTTCAGAAATAATCTTCTAGCAATTTCCCCATCAAGTGTCTGAATCTTGGGATCCTTGTAGTAGACTGTAGTCTGCTTCCCCTTTAGCTTCAGAGTTTGCATAAAATTTTGAGAGTCTTGACTTCCACCTTGTATCAGAACATCAGCCTTTGTCATCAGACTTTGCTTATCAGAACTTGATATCAGATTTTGAGTATCAGCACTAGCTATTAGATTTTGAGTTTGAGTAGCTTAAGAACTTGTCTTCTTTTGAAAAGAAGATTTGCTTGCATCAATAATTAGTTTCCTTGAAGAAACCTTGTTGCTATGCTCTTTACCTTGAACTTGACCTCTACCCTTGCTAGGGTTTCCCTGGTCATCAGCTTCATCATCTTTCTTCTTCAGTACTTGGTCATTAGAGCATTTGGACTTAACTATCTTCTCCCCCTTTTTGGCATCATCAGGTAGTAGGAGAGAGAGAAGAAGTTCAACTGAAGATTGGATTTCGTCCAATTGAGCTTTCTGAGAGGCTTGATTTTATAGGACCTCAGTAATTTGGGTATGTTGCTTCTCTTGAACTTTCTCAATTACTTCAACTTTCTCAAGAGTAGGTCTGATAATCCTTGTCTTGTCAAGCTTGATCTGCATATCTAGCTTATCAGCTGATTCTTGTAGTTTATCAAACTTTGCTTGAGTTTCAGAGTGAATACCTTGAAGGCTTTTGGTAGTTAGAGCTGTGATTTTAAGTTGAGTCTTGAAATCAGAACTTGTCATCAGCTCATCAGCCTTGGCAATGTGCTCTGTCAGAACTTTAGAGCTTGGAATGAAATCGATTTCATTCCACTTCTTGGTCCGCTCAACTCCCCTGTGAGTTTCTTCCCAAGGAACAGGTGCAGCTTGCTCAACAAACTTCTTCACCAATGCTTCCTTTCCAAGAATGGGAGCTGGAGTATCAACAGAAACACTGTCTCCAACACTGGAAGAAGACTCATCATTCTCTGATAAGATAAGTGTATGTGAGGCAATGAGAGATTCTGGAACTACCACATCTAAATTCTGATCTTCAGGTTCCTGATCAAGAATTGGTGTGGATGGTATCTCAGCATTTAAGATTGGAGAATGAGTTGGAGATGACTGAGCTGCTGTAGGAGCTTCCAGATAAAGAACAGTAGGAATATTCAGATTGTGAATATCTATTTCAGAACTTGTTGCTTGTTCTTCAACATCATCTGTAGCTTTGGCATAAGTAGGAGAGACAGGTGGGGTGAGCACTGTATCAGGAACAGTGTCTTTTAGTTCTAGAAGGGATTCAATGATAATTGGCTCTTTTGAGATCAGAGATTCCTGATCCCCTTCCTCAGCTTCTTCAATATCTTCTGATGGAGGCTTAGCCAAATGCCTTTTTGCCCTCATTTTCTTCAATCTTCTTGATAGTGAAGGAGTTGCTTGAGCATCAGAACTAGCAGTTCTCTTTCTCTTCAAATTATCTGAACCCTCAGCTTCAGCATTTATCTGTTGGGTTAACCCTTCAGCTTCTGTTTCTTTCTGAAAAACCACAGTTTTAGCTCCAATAGTCACAGGTTCTAATGAATGACCCTGTGCTTGGTCCTCTTCACTATCAGATTCATCCCTGAGAATCATCTTCCTTCTCTTTTATGGAGGTTGAGGAACATACTTTGTTCTAGAAGGTTTGGATCTTGATGCTTTAGCAGATGGTTGTTGTTGTAAAGATTGAGCTGATGGTTGGAAGTAAGTTCTGATGGTAGGTTGAGTTGGTTGAGGTTGAGAGGTGGTTGGTTGTGTAGTGGTTGGAGGTGTTGATGGAGGTTGGGATGGTTGGACATCAGTATATAAGGCAGCATAGGTGGCTTGATCAGAATTTATCAAGACTTGTTTGACAGATATAGGAATTTGGAGGGGTCTCAAAACAGTCTTCTTATTATCAGTAGATAATAAGTCAGTAAAGGCTCTTTTAGCAAGTTTAAATGGTTTAATTAACTCACTTGCTATTTGGGGTGCATCAGAGCAACAAAAACTATAAATAAGCTGACATAATCTAGCAAAGTAAACTGTATTTCTATCTTCTGTCATCCTATCCCCAATAAATCCTAAAATAGCACTTGTATAATCAAAATGAGTTTGATTAATGAGAGCATACCCGATTTGTTGACTGAGAATTGAGATTGCATCAAAGTTTGAACATTTGTTTGCAAAAGTTCTGATGATGCAGTCAAAGAAGAAACTCAATTCCCTCCTTATGTTGGGTCTCTTCAACTATCCCAGCTTTGCAAAAGTTTTCTCATAGCCCGGATTGACCATTAGCTGTTGAAGAGCTGGCTCCTCAACTGTTGAATATGTGCAGTTTTCTGGCAGATGGAGTGCTTGTCGAACTGTGGCCAAAGTCACCACATGGGCATTCTCCCCTGTTGAAAAGATAATACTTGGGGACCCATGAGCACCACCATCATCATACATGCCACTTCTCCAAAACTCCAGCACTTGAGTTCCAGAGATTGCTTCTGGTTTGGTCAAAGCATACCCAATCTCAGAGTTAGCAAGGAAGTCCTGAATGAAGTGAAGTTCTGATGGAGCTTCACCTTGCTAAGAATAGCCAAGTAGTTGTTGAGAACAAACTTAGCTCCATTGAAAATTCTTTTCACAGCTATTAAATGGGGTTCTCTTGGATCAGCCTGAAATCTTGCACAAACACATGTAGCATACATGATATCAGGTCTACTAGCAGTTAAATAGAGTAAAGAGCCAATCATACCTCTGTAGTTAGTAATATCTACTGATGAACCAGTATCTGTATCTAACTTGGTTGCAGTGGCCATGGGAGTAGATGCAGTTGAACAGTCTTGCATTCCAAATTTTTTAATAAATTTCTGGTGTACTTGGATTGATTGATAAAAGTACCTTCTTCATTTTGCTTGACCTGAAGTCCCAGAAAATAACTAAGTTCTCCCATCATACTCATTTGATATCTTGACTGCAATAGCTTTGCAAACCTTTCACAGAGTTTGGCATTTGTAGAACCGAATATTATATCATCAATATATATCTGTACCAAAAGTAAGTCCTTTCCATGGTTGAGGTAGAACAGTGTTTTATCAATTGTACCTCTATGAAATCCACTTTCGAGAAGGAATTGAGCTAAAGTCTCATACCATGCTCTTAGAGCTTGCTTAAGGCCATAAAGTGCTTTATCAAGCCTGTATACATGATTTGAAAATTTTGAATCTATAAAGCCTGGAGGTTGTTCAACATATAGCTCTTCTTCCAATTCTCCATTGAGAAAATCACTTTTCACATCCATTTGAAAGACTTTGAACTTTTTGTGAGCAGCATAACCCAAAAAGATTATTATGGCTTCCAATCTAGCAACTGGTGCAAATGTTTCATCATAATCAATACCCTCATGTTGAGAGTAGCCTTTAGCAACCAGCCTTGCTTTGTTTCTTATAATTATGCCATCACTGTCAGTTTTGTTTCTGAATAACCATTTTGTGCCAATAATTGATCAGTTCTTTGGTCTTGGCACTAGGGTCCAGACTTTATTTCTTATAAATTCATTTAACTCTTCCTACATTGCTTGCACCCAATCAGCATCTTGAAGAGCTTCTTCCATTTTCTTTGGTTCAGTCTGAGATAGAAAAGAATGATAGAGACATTTATTAGATGTTGCAGTTCTAGTTCTGACACCCGCTTCAGGATCTCCAATTATTAAGTCAGGTTTATGTGATTTGGTCCACTTCCTTGCGAAGTTGTTCTCTAGAACTGGATCCTCCCCCATGATCCTTGTTTTCTCCATCAGCATTTTCTAATGCTCCCTGTAACACCCCCAAATCCGGGGTCGGGGATTCGAGTTGTCACGAGTTCCATTTCCCTTATCCATACTTAATCTTAACAGTCAACCCACTGCTGCGTACTGTGACCCCACAATATACACACACACACCACAAGTTATAGTCTCAGAGATGAAATCCAAAATAACACAAGTCATTTTATTCCACAATTATAAAGCATTTCACTTTAAAAAGGGTTTCTGAATAATTTACATATTCTTTGCCATTATTACAATTCATAAATATACATAGTCTGGTACATCAAAAGTTGAAAGCCTAGCCTATTGGTAGATCCTACCTCAGCTACAACGGCATCAACGCCTACAGGAAACTGGGGAATGTTTCCTAACCGCTTGCGAAATGGGAGCTTGGTCCTGTTCATCTTTGATATCTGTTGTTGTGTGATGAAAGAAGAAAGCAAGGGTGAGCAACAAGCCCACCGAAATAATATGTATAAAAATTAACAATATATGAGCATTCTCATAGTACTCATGAAAGTCTTGGTCAAGAAGAAATGAACCAAGTTTGACCTCTTAATGCGACCAAGTCGCAAAATATTTAGTATATATTTACATATACTTTTCAAAATCTTTGAAATCCTCTGCCATGCATAATATACACAGAGTTCCAGTTTATAACTGTATAAAAATATCGTTGCAAGGTGATCTCATATATCTAACCTTGTCTCAACGTTTTCCTGAAAATCTTTGTCATGTATAAGATAATCATTAACCAGATATAAGTTGAAAAGGTGAAGTTACGAGATACTCCAATATACTTATATCTTTTCCGAATACTACTTGAACTATCACTGTTCAAGGCATAATCCGTTTCAAAAGTTCATCACATAGATGAGACTACAAGATAAGATTTGAATAGATTCAATCCTTGAAATATCATTATAAATAATGAAGTTACGAGATACTTCATTAAGTCCCGATATATATATACACCTATATATATATACATTTTATACAATCCTTGAAAACCTCTGTTATGAAAATTATAAACAGAGTTGTAATATCCAATGAATTTGGAAAGGAGAAAACCTTGGCATAAACCTGATATCTTGCTGATCAAGCAGAGATACCAATAAGTAACATTTTCTACTAGTAGATGGACGAATTCCCCACTGGTCATCACCCTGGCCGCAATAGGACCTTATGCTGGACTGCCACTCAGCCACTTACGCATTTGATGGACTCCCACTGAGCCACTTACACTTTCATGGACGCAAACTGAGCCCATGTTGCTTATGCCGACTCAATAGATGGACTTACTTCCCGAACGTTGGGTAAGTAATCAATTCATTTATCAAAAACAGCAACCTTGTTGCGAATATAAATACACCACAGAGCCGGATCCCTCAGGTTTTGAGCGAGTATTTAAATCCCCTTTGAAAGGAAGATCTTAAATATAAAAATGAGTTTTGGGATCCGCTCTAACTTTTAAAATCATTTGGAAGACTCGAAAACACTTTTAAGAATGTTTGGAGTAATGCTGATTTAATGACATAAATCAGTCCCAATATATTAGAAAATATCTGAATATTATTATTTAAATAATATTCCCATAAGGATAATCTCTATATAAACAATTTGAAGTAGAAGTTTTAAAACTCATACTTGAAATGAATATTAAATAACCAAAGATATACTTATACGAAAGTACTATCTTTATTTGAATAATAGAAAATAAGTTTGATTATCGAAACATTATTCTTTAATAAAATAAAGAATATTATTTAGTAAATAATCGGAGTCATAAGTCCTCGAATGAATATTCAAAGTAATATTCATTAAATAGAATAAACAGAGTCATAAGTCCTCGAATGAATATTCAAAGTAATAATCATTAAATAAAATAAACTGAGTCATAAGTCCTCGAATGAATATTCAAAGTAATATTCATTAATAAAAATAAAGTTATCGAATAAAACTTATTCGATTAATAGTTTTTATAAATATATATATATATATATATATAAATATATATATAATATACTCAGGTACATCGACTCCCGGTTTTAGAAAATGTTCGCCTTTGGGTCCCCTATACTAAGGGTATACGCAACTACTGCTTATCTCTAGCATATGTATTATGCAGTTTATAAGCAATTGAATCAACAATTAGATATCAAGATTACGCAACAGACATGCATATAAACCATATCATCATGCTCCAATATATCGCAAGATTTGCTAATAATCATCATGCATCTATCACAAGATAATGCATATACATATAAATCACAACAACAGTATAACGGGTAGAAAACTTGCTTCAGCGACTGGGGGTGATAAAAGGCCTGGGACGAGTCTGGTAACCTATAAACATCATATAAGTTGGAATAAACCAAAGTCGCTTATGAATCTATACTTTAACCAATTAGACCCTAACGTTCGCTTTTGCGCTTAACGATTCACTTAAGTCGCTCGAGTACCCTCGGCTCCACCATTTTTAATAAATTAACCATTAAGAGTTTTTAGGCGATTCTTTCGCGAGTACTCTACCAACTTCCTAATACGCTTTAAATAATTGTTTTATACTCCAATTAGTCAATTAAGGGTCTTAACCAAGGTTTCAAAGTAAGGCGAGGAGTAATGGTTCGTTCGCGAAACGCCGTTACTTAAAACGAGCATTTCTCCTAAACCGTACATCGGATTCAAGCGAACCACATATCAAAACGAAGCTCGTAACATGAACTATCTAATCATGGCAATGGTCAAAACCTAAAAGTGAGTTGACGGGTCCTGATGTTAAGAACAAAAACAGTCTAAAGTAAATCGGGTATTACGACAGCTATGTTTACGCGATTACCAAATTTTATACTACTCCAAATCAATCCACAGTCATTACTACAACCAAACTCCATCCATACAATACTACAACAGCCCCAACATCTCAAGATTTCCAATTTATACTACTTCTCAATCATGAACTAAGAGCTTACTTAAGTTCATTAACTATTAACCAAGATTTACAACTCCAAAAACATCACAAAACCAATCAATCTCTAAATACACAATAATCATGCCTCTCATGAACTATAATACTCATAAAAAGCTCTTAACATTCAATAATTATGCTAGGTTAAGAGATTATACCTTCCTTGTGAGTAGGAGTAACTAATGAGCTTGAAATAACCTTGGAAAATCCTTACTAAAGCTTTATCTAAACAAAAACACAAGATCAAAATTTCACGTTCTTGAAAAACACTATTCACTCTCTTCTTCCATGAATTATAGGAAGAGATTGTGAAGGAATTTGAAGCTTAGACTTATAGGATATCTATATCTATGTACAAGGAACCTTAGATAATTACCTCACTAATTAACAAGGCTTGGAACTTGAATTTGAGTTTTTCTTTCTTTGAAAAAGAGATGAAGCCGAGAGCTTCTTCTTGAATAATGAAAGTCAATTTTGTGTTTTGTGTTATGAATTGTTTTTCTTGGTTGTTTTGCCTTTGTTTTGCTTAATTACCTTTTAACCATGGTAAACTTTGTGTGGTTTATAATCAACCAACACTTCCTTCCCTTTTGGTCATGCTTATGTCATCCTCCTATGTCATCTTCCCACACTTGTCCTCTTATTGTTGGTGTGATGACATCATCATCACTAACCTCTTTGATTAGCTCCTAATTACTTGGCTAATGACCGCTGATCTGTTATACGGTTCGCTTAACTTTCGTTCTCGTTTATCATTTGAGGGATCATACCCGGGATCTTATTACTTGGGTTTCCTTAACCTTTCTCAATACATTATATTCCTTTTATGATCCTCTCTTATACTCCTTGAATTTAAATCCTTTTTATCCTGTTACCTTATACTCAATTCTTTCGGTATCTGGTGGATTTTCGAGAAAAATCAAAGTGTTCGAATTTGGATTCTGACGATCTTTACATACACTTATATACCATATAGAGTACTAATAAGATCTCAGAATAACAATAGAAGAACCCCTACAAAGTGTGGCATGAAAAGTTTTCTTATTCAGCATAATCAGCAAAAATACTATTCATAAGGGTTACAAAAAGTTCAAAATTTTTGGGGTTATTACAGTCTCCCCTCCTTAAAAGGATTCCATCCCGGAATCAGATAGAAAACAATTGGGGGTACTTTTCTAGCATTGCGCTCTCTAGTTCCCAAGTTGATTCCTCCACATTATGATTCTGCCATAGCACTCTGACTAGCTTGATCACTTTGTTCCGAAGCACCTGTTCCTTCTTATCTATAATCTTTACTGGTTTCTCCACGTAAGTCAGATCTGGTTGCATATCCACCTGCTCGTACTCCACTATGTGTCTGGCATCCCGATGATACTTCCTTAGCATTGACACATGGAACACATTATGAACTTGTTGTAGGTTCGGGGGTAAGGCTAGCTCGTAAGCCAAATTCCCAATCCGTCTTAGTATCTCAAAAGGTCCAATGTATGTTGGGCTTAGTTTCCCTTTTTTTCCGAACCACATCCATCCTTTCCAAGGGAATAACTATAACAGCACTAGGTCCCCTACTTCCTATGCTTTGTCCTTTCGTGTCAAATCAACATACTTCTTATGTCCATCTTGGGCTACTACCAGCCGTCCTCTGATTAGATCTATTATATCCTTGGTCCTTTGGACCACTGCTGGTCCGAGCATCTTGCGCTCTGCAACATCATCCTAACATAATGGAGATCGACTTTATGTTCCCTCAAGGATCTCATAAGGCGATATCTTGATACTGAAATACAATCTATTATCGTAAGAAAGCTCAATCCGCGTTAAGTGACCATTCCAAATTCTTTCAAGTCTATGGCATAGACTCTCATCATAGCTTCTAGAATTATAGCTTTTTGCTTCTCAATACCCATTCTTTTCCAGTTTGTAATCGTTACTATCTTCCGTTCCTAATATTATACTGGTCATACTTTTGCTCGTTAGCGTTCTATAACCTTTTAATAACCACGTCAACTTAGTATCACGAACGTGTTAGATTCGGAATACCACCGCACTGATACTACTCCTTTCTAGCTGCTTCTATCTTTGAAAGTTTGATCCATCGTATAGAAGTAAAAGAATTTATTGAGAGATCACTCTGATCATGAACACTCGTTCTATTGCATAGTTAGTACAGAAGGTGGCCAGCCTTTAGTACTTGACAAGCAATTAAACAACATGTGGTATCCTATTAGGCTTCTATCACACAGATAGATAGTCATTCGGCAATACCTCCCTTTTCTGGAAGGGTTGTTCTTCTCAGCTTACATGAAATGAAAAGGAGAGAAAAGAAAGAATTGAAGAGAATTATATAAAAATACTGCCACAAAATATCTGGCTTGGAACCTACCTCTGAACTATAGAGGTTTGTCATAGGAGAACAAAACATAAATGTATATATATCAACATCCAGTATTATCATATCGCATTTCACATGCTTAAATATTTTTGCTATTCCGTCCATCATTCTATGGATCCATGCTCTTCCTCGAGCTTATACACAATCACCTTTGAAACTCCCTCGACATCGAAAATCGAATCTGGGATCTCATTCTAGACATCATCGTTACTAGAATTCTATGCTTGCACCGCAACCTTCCTCGTATAATAATACGACTCTCTTCATAAGAGGGAATAAATATTCAATAGGTAGATAATCTACTTAATTAGTCTATCAATGATAACTTATACACTACCACAACCCGATTAGTGGTACTCAATCTCAACATCCATTCCAATACAACTCTCACGGTTGTAAGTAATCGGCTCATTACTCGTAAAATCATTCCTGTATTACTATGGTCCACCGTTGACCTACTGTAGTCATTCGTTTTCTATGAAGTCTTAATAGCTAACCATACGGAGTCCATACATATCGTATTAAATTCTTCTAAGGAGGTAACATGATCACCGTTCATGATTCATGAAGAACACTCCTGAACTTGACGTACATATGACATGAAGCAGATAAAATTGCAGAAGAGTTTCAATGAAAGCAACGATAGCAGGTTAATACCATTATTAACCATATATCTTTATTAGGAGACATGAAGCTCAAAGGTTCATTTAGTCCTTTCGTAACATGGTCCTGGCTTATCTTAAGATATGACCCTATAAGATAGATAGCCCGCTCACGGTGATTACAAAAATTAATCTTTACCCAACTACTATCACGGTTGAGTATCGCACAATCATCAGAAGGAATGTCAATCTTCCACACCATAATACAACCTTCACGGCTTTAACCATTATCACTATATTCCTCTGGCACGAGCGCCTATAATTGTCCTCTTACACTTAAAGTGTCGGCCACCTCTTTGGCCTTTCCTGATAGTAAAATTTCCTTACAATTAATGTCATTTTAACCACCTCCAAATAAATTTTCTACCTCATTTCAATCACTGCTTATGTAAAAATGCTCTTCCTTAAGCTCTGGTGAGAAAAAAAAAATATCACCATTTTTCCATAAGTTATTGCCTCGGTCTTTAGAGGTTAACATTGTCACGACTGACTCTCGATCATACTTAGGACGTCTCTTATCTTGGGTCCTTCTTGTTTTACCAATCTCGACCCTCATTAGGTCATTCTATACTTTCTTATGGTTCAACACGTGCCCCACCTGGAATCATTATAATTACGTCATATTTCCTTTATCAAAATTTCTATTCTTGAGAATTTTGAATATTACCTTTCTCCTTGTAAAACCTCTAAGGTTATCCTTGAATCATTCCTCCTGTATTCCCTAGATACAGGGCATATCAAAATACCATTTACTAATACTAGAACCATTGTCTATGTACTTCTGAAAAATTTCTCTATTGATCTTTAAAGGTTGTTGTTACCTTAATCCTTTCCAATTCATACTGTCAAAACTCATGTTGTCCCTATTAAGGGCGAAATGCCAACCTTTATGCATTCCCCTAGGATTCATCTCAAGTTATCGAGGTTCTATCCTTAATTCCACCTTTAAAAAGGTACATGCATCCTCCCATGGATAGATCAAGTCATATATCCCTGATAAGGGTATCTTATTCAATCATTTCGACCTCGATATTCCATACCAAATTTCATAATAGTATCCTTATTCAAATTGAGGTCAATCCATATGGCCTCCAAAAGATAACAATGGTTATCCGCTTTTCTTTCCTAATTTGATAATGACAACAGGGATGTTCTGGAAGATGTTGGTCGTGTTCAACGTGAACTTCTTCTTAATAATTCCTCATTTACTTTTGTTGTTTATCTCAACAGTCATCTCAATGTTGGGATGTCTTTCATACCTGGCGTCTCCCTTTCTGGGTATCATGTCACCGGTCTTACACTTCACATTCTTGAAGGTCACTTCCTTCATCCAATTTTCCTAATTTCTTACTTTCTTGTCTCCTCAGTCTATCTGCGTCTCATTATTTATCCTTCGAACTATCTCAAGGTTTCCTCGAATCCTCCCAACTTACAGGGGATAAAATATATGTATCTCCTATGCCTTCAACCATCAACTTTAACTCATAGTGAATCACCCTCATCCTGACGATTACATACTTTTCTATTTCTATTGCTACGAGTCTTTAGGGTTTCCTCATACCCAACTCCCTTATCGTTCCTCAAACTGTATTGCCTTTTTATTTCTTTCCACTTCAGTTTCTCTTTATTTTCCTTTCTCTTACAATCATTTCATGAACCCCCTAATCATTGACTTCAAACTTCACGTCGTTCTGGGATTCTTGTCCTCAGAATGAATCTTTAAACCTTTTACAACCTAGATTCATAATTCATCATACTCGTCCGCCTTTGTTCTGGCTCTAAAGCTTTTACACTATCTCCATAACCTTGGGAATTACTTTCCAGAAAACAATTGACTGAACTTTAATCAGTTTATTATAACCTCTAGCTCCGTGCCTTCCTTGGACTTTCACCAGCGGGTGGCCTCTCTCTTAGGAGGGTAAGTGATAAAAACAGTCTTTTGTGATTCGTCAATCATTTAGAATCTCAAATGATTCCTATATTTTCTTTAGCCAGGCTCTTACCTCGATTGGGTCAACCTGTTCCTTGGAACTCCTAGCGACTTAAAGGTCATGAAAGAATTTCCTACCGCATCGTTTCCTCAAGGTGGTGGTTGGGATAATAGTCTAAGCTCTGTTTAGGCAGGTCCATGAATTGCCCAATAGGAGTACCATCCTGGTTCTCCCTATCTGGTTTGACTTCTGTTTTCTCAGTATGAAATGTTTCAACCGTCTCCCATAATCGGGGTTATCTTATACGTTAAAAACCTTATTTTCCACTCTATTATGTTATGGGTTCCTTCTTTCTTGATAGTGACCTCCCTGACTATCACGTTCAGGGTTTGCTCTAAATCTTATTCCTCAAACTAGCTTTCATCTAAGATCTTCATCTTTAAGCTCTTGAACATTTGGAACCCAAATTCTGTAGGAACACCTCATTATTCCCTTATCATCTTTCTCGGTATTAATCTCTTCTCCAGTCATTGGCTCTCTGCCTTCATTCGTCAATTTTTCTTGGCAGAATATGATCTTTTTCAATAATTCGGGCTGTATTACAATCTCAAACAGCTTTTCGGTACCGGCTCCGGTTACCTTCACTTCTATTTCCATTTTCTAGAAATCTTTTATCTACTCTTCCGAGGATATTATCATATTGAGTCTCTCCTTCCTACTAAGGGCTTTAGCCACCATTTTGGCTTTCCCTGGATAATAAAGAATCTCATAATCGTAATCCTTGATTAGCTCTAACCACCTCCTCTGGCGCATGTTGAGCTCTTTCTGCGTTAAAATGTACTAGAGCACTCATGGCTTATGTAAATCTCGCACTTCTCTCCATAAAAGTAGTGCCTCCAATCTTTAGGGCAAAACTATTGCCACAAGCCCAAGCTCATGGGTGGGGATATCGAATTTTATATTCCCTTAATTGTCTTGACGCGTACGCGATTACCTTGCTGTGCTGCATAAGAAGCACCCTAATTCCTTATGCGAAGCGTCACTACAAATCAAAAAAAAAATCTCCTTTTCCATCCGGCAATGCCATCATAGGGGCCGTCACCAACCTTTGCTTCAGTTCTTAAAAGTTGTTCTCGTATTTCTCTGTCCATTCGAACTTCTCAGTCTTACGAGTAAGCCGCGTTAAAGGGGCTACTATCTTTACAAACTTGAACGAACCTCCGGTAGTGACCGGCCAATCCTACCTCTGGTAGTCGCTCTAACCATGGTTATCAATTCCTCAATGACCATCTCTTCAGTCTTGTTAGGATCCTCTACGAGATCCTTCTCAGCAACAATCCCTTCTGGGACAACATCCTCAACCGCTACATCCTCAATATTAACATCATCCGGTCCCGCGTTAGGATGCTCTATCGGATCCACAATCTGATCTCCATTAAGTAATAAAATATCATCGCATTGTTGCTCCTCAACCTCAGGGTTCGGAGTCCCGCTATCATATACGATAACGAACTACGCTTCTATCATGTTATTTATAAGGGTTCCCATAAGGGTTTTAACTGTCAGTACTACGTTAGGTAGTCCGATTATGAACTTGGCAAGAGTTCTTATTATCTTAGTGAACTTATTATTTTATCGCCACATCATCTCTGAGGTTTATAACGCTTAGCTCTGATACCATTTCTGTAACACCCCCAAATCCGGGGTCGGGGATTCGGGTTGTCATGAGTTCCATTTCCCTTATCCATACTTAATCTTAACAGTCAACCCACTGCTGCGTACTGTGACCCCACAATATACACACACACCACACAAGTTATAGTCTCAGAGATGAATACCAAAATAACACAAGTCATTTTATTCCACAATTATAAACCATTTCACCTTAAAAAGGGTTTTTGAATAATTTACATATTCTTTGCCATTATTACAATTCATAAATATACATAGTCTGGTACATCAAAAGTTAAAAGCCTAGCCTATTGGAAGATCCTACCTCAGCTACAACGGCATCAACGCCTACAGGAAACTGGGGAATGTTTCCTAACCGCTTGCGAAATGGGAGCTTGGTCTTGTTCTTGTTCATCTTTGCTATCTGTTGTTGTGTGATGAAAGAAGAAAGCAAGGGTGAGCAACAAGCCCACCGAAATAATATGTATAACAATTAACAATATATGAGCATTCTCATAGTACTCATGAAAGTCTTGGTCAAGAAGAAATGAACCAAGTTTGACCTCTTAATGCGACCAAGTCATAAAATATTTAGTATATATTTACATATACTTTTCAAAATCTTTGAAATCCTCTACCATGCATAATATACACAGAGTTCCAGTTTATAACTGTATAAAAATATCGTTGCAAGGTGATCTCATATATCTAACCTTGTCTCAATATTTTCCTGAAAATCTTTGTCATGTATAAGATAATCATTAACCAGATATAAGTTGAAAAGGTGAAGTTACGAGATACTCCAATATACTTATATCTTTTCCGAATACTACTTGAACTATCACCGTTCAAGGTATAATCCGTTTTAAAAGTTCATCACATAGATGACACTACAAGATAAGATTTGAATAGATTCAATCCTTGAAATATCATTATAAATAATGAAGTTACGAGATACTTCATTAAGTCCCGATATATATATACACCTATATATATATACATTTCATACACTCCTTGAAAACCTCTGTTATGAAAATTATAAACAGAGTTGTAATATCCAATGAATTTGGAAAGGAGAAAACCTTGGCATAAACCTGATATCTTGCTCATCAGGCAGAGATACCAATAAGTAACCTTTTCTACTAGTAGATGGACGAATTCCCCACTGGTCATCACCCTGGCCGCAATAGGACCTTATGTTGGACTGCCACTCAGCCACTTACGCATTTGATGGACTCCCACTGAGCCACTTACACTTTCATGGACGCCCACTGAGCCCATGTTGCTTATGCCGACTCAATAGATGGACTTACTTCCCGAACGTTGGGTAAGTAATCAATTCATTTATCAAAACCAGCAACCTTGTTGCGAATATAAATACACCACAGAGCCGGATCCCTCAGGTTTTGAGCGAGTATTTAAATCCCCTTTGAAAGGAAGATCTTAAATATAAAAATGAGTTTTGGGATCCGCTCTAACTTTTAAAATCATTTTGAAGACACGAAAACACTTTTAAGAATGTTTGGAGTAATGCTGATTTAATGACATAAATCAGTCCCGATATATTAGAAAATATCTGAATATTAATATTTAAATAATATTCCCATAAGGATAATCTCTATATAAATAATTTGAAGTAGAAGTTTTAAAACTCATACTTGAAATGAATATTAAATAACCAAAGATATACTTATACGAAAGTACTATCTTTATTTGAATAATCAAAAATAAGTTTGTTTATCGAAACATTATTCTTTAATAAAATAAAGAATATTATTTTTGTAAATAATCGGAGTCATAAGTCCTCGAATAAATATTCAAAGTAATATTCCTTAAATAGAATAAACAGAGTCATAAGTCCTCGAATGAATATTCAAAGTAATAATCATTAAATAAAATAAACCGAGTCATAATTCCTCGAATGAATATTCAAAGTAATATTCATTAATAAAAATAAAGTTATCGAATAAACCTTATTCGATTAATAGTTTTGAAAACTATATATATAGATATATATATATATAATATACTCGGGAACATCGACTCCCGGTTTTAGAAAATGTTCGCCTTTGGAGCCCCTATACTAAGGGTATACGCAACTACTGCTTATCTCTAGCATATGTATTATGCAGTTTATAAGCAATTGAATCAACAATTAGATATCAAGATTACGCAACAGACATGCATATAAACCATATCAGCAAGCTCCAATATATCGCAAGATTTGCTGATAACCATCATGCATCTATCACAAGATAATGCATATACATATATAGACATCACAACAACATTATAACGGGTAGAAAACTTGCCTGAGCAACTAGGGGTGATAAAAGGCCTGGGACGAGTCTGGTAACCTATAAACATCATATAAGTTGGAATTAAACCAAAGTCGCTTATGAATCTATACTTTAACCAAGTAGACCCTAACGTTCACTTTTGCGCTTAACGATTCACTTAAGTCGCTCGAGTACTCTCGGCTCCACCATTTTTAATAAATTAACCATTAAGAGTTTTAAGGCGATTGTTTCATAATTGTTTACATAATTGTTTCATACTCCAATTAGTCATTTAAGGGTCTTAACCAAGGTTTCAAAGTAAGGCGAGGGGTAATGGTTCGTTCGCGAAACGTCGTTACTTAAAACGGTCGTTTCTCCTAAACCGTACATCGGATTCAAGCGAACCACATATCAAAATGAAGATCGTAACATGAACTATATAATCATGGCAATGGTCAAAACCTAACAGTGAGTTCACGGGTCCTGATGTTAAGAACAAAAACAGTCTAAAGTAAATCGGGCATTACGACGACTATGTTTACGCGATTACCAAATTTTATACTACTCCAAATCAATCCACAATCATTACTACAACCAAACTCCATCCATACACTACTACAACATCCCCAAAATCTCAAGATTTCCAATTTATACTACTTCTCAATCATGAACTAAGAGCTTACTTAAGTTCATTAACTACTAACCAAGATTTACAACTCCAAAAACATCACAAAACCAATCAATCTCTAAATACACAATAACCATGCCTCTCATGAACTATAATACTCATAACAAGCTCTTAACATTCAATAATTATGCTAGGTTAAGAGATTATACCTTCCTTGTGAGTAGGAGTAACTAATGAGCTTGAAACAACCTTGGAAAATCCTTACTAAAGCTTTATCTAAACAAAAACACAAGATCAAAATTTCAAGTTCTTGAAAAACACTATTCACTCTCTTCTTCCATGAATTATAGGTAGAGATTGTGAAGGAATTTGAAGCTTAGACTTATAGGATATCTATATCTATGTACAAGGAACCTTAGATAATTACCTCACTAATTAACAAGGCTTGGAACTTGAATTTGAGTTTTTCTTTCTTTGAAAAAGAGATGAAGCCGAGAGCTTCTTCTTGAATAATGAAAGTCAATTTTGTGTTTTGTATTATGAATTATTTTGCTTGGTTGTTTTGCCTTTGTTTTGCTTAATTACCTTTTAACCATGGTAAAATTTGTGTGGTTTATAATCAACCAACACTTCCTTCCCTTTTGGTTATACTTATGTCATCCTCCTATGTCATCTTCCCACACTTGTCTTCTTCTTGTTGGTGTGATGACATCATCATCACTAACCTCTTTGATTAGCTCATAATTACTTGGCTAATGACCGTTGATCTGTTATACGGTGCGCTTAACTTTCGTTCTCGTTTATCGTTTGAGGGATCATACTCGGGATCTTATTACTTGGGTTTCCTTAACCTTTCTCAATACATTATATTCCTTTTATGATCCTCTCTTATACTCCTTGAATTTAAATCATTTTTATCCTGTTACCTTATACTCAATTCTTTCGGTATCTGGTGGATTTTCGAGAAAAATCAAAGTGTTTGAATTTGGATTCTGACGATCTTTACATACACTTATATCACATATAGAGTACTAATAAGATCTCAGAATAACAATAGAAGAACCCCTACAAAGTGTGGCATGAAAAGTTTTCTTATTCAGCATAATCAGTAAAAACACTATTCATAAGGGTTACAAAAAGTTCAAAATTTTTGGGGTTATTACACTCCCTCTGTAGTTATGCTCTCTGAGACTTCAGAATTTGAGTTGGATCCTTCAGGATTTGAAGCATCAAAGTTTCCAGAATTATCAGAATTTAGCTCATCAGAACTTGATGAATCAGAACTAGAAGAGTCAGTGACAGGTTCTGATGCTTCTTGAGAGTCTTAAGTTGTGGTAGGATCTTCAGCTTCTGAAGACTTAAATCCTGATCCTGTAAGTTCTGAAGGGTTAAGTTCTGATGCTCCTTTGGAGTAGTTACCACATTTTCAATGACATCAGAACTTAACCCTTCAGAACTTACAGGATCAGGATTTAAGTCATCAGAATTTACAGAATCAGAATTTAAATCTTCATTTTCAAATCTCAGCTGATCATGATCATTGAAATCTTAAAGTCCAGTAATCTTCTTATCATCAAAAGATACATTGATAGATTCCATGACAACCCTTGTTCTTAAATTGTAGACTCTAAAGGCTTTTGTGGAAAGTGGATGTCAAACGAAAATTCCTTCATCATCTTTTAAATCAAATTTCGACAGCTATTCAGGATGAGTCTTAAGAACAAAACACTTACATCCAAATACATGAAAGTATTTCAAATTTGGCTTCTTTTTCTTCACCATCTCATATGGTGTTTTTCCATGCTTGTTTATTAGTGTAACATTCTGTGTAAAATAAGCAGTCTGCACAGCTTCAGCCCAAAAGTAGGTTGGTAGCTTTGCTTCATCAAGCATAGTTCGTGCAGCTTCAATGAGAGTCCTGTTCTTTCTTTCTACAACTCCATTTTGATGTGGAGTTCTAGGTGCAGAAATTCCTGCTTAATTGCATTCTCTTTGCAGAACTCTTTCATGATTGAATTCTTGAACTCGGTGCCATTATCACTTCTTATAATTTTGACAGAATCTTTGACCAATTTATCCAGCTGTTTGACATGATCAGTTAGAGTAGATGCAGTCTCATTCTTCTTGTGCAAGAAATACACCCAAGTGTACCTCGTGAATTCATCCACTATAACCATAACATATTTCTTCTTTGCAATAGACATGATATTGACTGGACCAAATAGATCAACATGTAGTAGGTGATAAGGCTCAAGAATTGAGGATTCAGTTTTGCTCTTGAATGAAGATTTTCTTTGTTTTGCCTTTTGACATGAATCATAAAGGCCATCAGGAGCAAATACTGATTTTGGCAGTCCTATCACAAGATCTTTCTTTACTAGCTCATTTATGTTGTTAAAATTTAAATGAGAGAGTCTTCTGTGCCAATTCCAGCTTTCTTCAATTGATGCTCTACTCAATAGAAAGATTGCAGAACCATCAGAACTTGTTGAAAGTCTGGCTTCATAAATGTTACCATGCCTGTAACCTTTCAGAACCACTTTACTTGTAGAATTACTTACAACTTCACAGTGTTCTTTAAAGAAATCCACATGATAACCTCTATCACAGATTTGACTCACACTCAGCAGATTGTGTTTAAGTCCTCAGACAAGAGCTACTGTTTCAATGATAACATTCCCAAGATTGATATTGCCATATCCCAGAGTTTTTCCCATGTTTCCATCTCCATAAGAAACTCCTGGGCCAGCTTTCTCCACAAAGTCTGATAGCAGGGCTTTATTTCCGGTCATATATCCTGAACATCCACTGTCCAGAACTAGGATGTTTTTCCTGTTGCCCTGCAATCACAAAGACCACTATTGGTTAGTTTTAAGGATCCAGACTTTCTTAGATCCTTTGGCCTTTTTAAGTTTGTTAGTATTTGCAGCGGATTTAATTTCAGAGTTTATGCTAACATGCTGTTTATCAGAACTTATATCAGACTTTGCATTAGACTTTACACTAGAAGGAGTAATACTAACATTCTTCAAAGAAAGTTTTATTTGATAATAATCATAGTATAAACTATGATATTCCTTATAAGTATAGATGGAATGCCATAAGCTACCATAATGAAAACAAGGATTTTGTGGTTTGAACCTAACGAACTGACTCTTAACTCCTGATTTAGGAGGTAAAGAGTTTATTTCTTTATTTTTCCTGCAAAAAGAAGCAAGATGGTTAGAGTTTCCTTAGTTATAACATTTCTTTCTAGGAGCATTAGGAACAGGCATATAATTGTTGCTTTTATTCATACCTTTCTTTCCATTCCTATTTTTCCTAGCTTCCTTTACCTTGTTCACATTTCTAATCTCTTTCAGCTTATGCTTAAGCTGCTTCTTAGTCATTAAGCCTATGTTTACTTCAGCTGGTTTATCCTGTTCTAATTTGTCAGAAGTTGACTTTTCCTTAACTTCTCTCACAGACTCTTTCATCTTTTCAGAATCAGACTTTACAGTTTTTGCTACAAACTTAACAGGATTTACCTTCGACTTAGCAGTCTGTTTAACAACAATTGGCTCAATTTGTTCAGTTCATTTCTCACTTTTATCATCTCCATAACCTAAGCCCTCTTTCCAGTTTCCACTACTTAGTAAATTCTGAGTTATTCTACTGGAGTTAGTCCAAGTCCTGATAATCTCTTTTTCCTTTTCTAAGTCAGCTTTTAGAGATTCATTCAATTTTAACACTTCATCTCTAACATACAAAACATCATCTCTTTCTTTCTTAGATTGATGAAGAAAAACTAACTCCTTTTCTAAATAGTCATTTCTCTTTTTAAAAGCAAGATTTTCAGATGTTAATCTTTCACATGTTAAAGTCTGATCTCTATAACTAATAAACATGGTTTTAAGATATAATCTTAACTCAGTAATATCATCAGTATGAAAAACATAAGTTGTTTGAGGTACCTTCAATTCAGCAGTTTCAGGACTGCTATCAGCATTTGCCATCAAGGCATAGTTCTCCTCATGTTCAGAATCTTAAGTGTCTTTCCAGCTTTTCTTCTTTGTGACAAGTACCTTGCCTTTGTCACTTTTTCCTTTCTTGCAGTCAGGAGATATGTGGCCTCTTTCACCACAATTGTAGCATTTGACATTTGAGTTATCTCCTTTGTCAGACTTTCCTCCTTTGCCTTCAGACTTTCTGAATCCTTTCTTATCAAAACTTCCATTTTTCCTGGAAAAGTTCCTGCCCTTTCTGAATTTCCTGTAGGCTATCTTTGTGATACCCTTCACCATAAGAGCACACAGTTTCATCATCTCTTGATCAACATCCATTTCAGGTAAACTTTCAGCTTCTGAATCATCATCATCAGAATATGATGACTCTGAATCAGACTTTATGATGAGAGCCTTTCCTTTGCCCCTCTTTGAGGCAATAACTTGAGGAGATTCCTCCTCAGCTTTAAAAGTAACTGTCCTTGACTTTCTTCCATGCCTCTTGCTCCTTTGATCCATCTCAAGTTCATAAGTCTTGAGCATACCATAAATTTCATCAAGAGTAGTTTCAGTAAGGTCATAGTTGTCTCTTATGGTAGAAGACTTCAAATCCCAATTTTCAGGAAGAGCTAAAACGAATTTTAGATTTGAATCTTCAAGATCATATTCCTTGTCCACCAGTGACAGATCATTCAAGAGTTTGACAAACCTGTCATATAAGTCAGTTAATGACTCATTAGCTTTTGAGTCAAAGTTCTCATACTCTTGAGTGAGTATAGTCTTCCTGTTTTTCTTGATTGCATCAGTTCCCTGACACCTTGTTTCCAAAGCATCCCATATCTCCTTTGCAGTCTTGCAATTAATTTTTCTATTTGACATGACATTATCAATGGCACTATGCAGCAAATGCCTTACCTTTGCATCATTGGCAATATATGAGATAGAGTAGTGAGCCAATCATACCTCTGTAATCAGTAATATCTACTGATGTACCAATATCCTTATCCAATTTTGTTGCAGTGGCCAAAGGAGTGGATGCACTTGAACAGTCTTGCATTCCAAATTTCTTCAATAAATTTCTGGTGTACTTAGATTGACAAATAAAAGTTCCTTCTTCATTATGCTTGACTTGAAGACCCAGAAAATAGCTAAGTTCTCCCATCATACTCATTTGATATCTTGACTGCATTAGCTTGGCAAACCTTTTACAAAGTCTGTCATTTGTAGAACCAAAAATGATATCATCAACATATATCTGCACCAAAAGCAAGTCCTTTCCATGGTTGAGATAGAATAAAGTGTTGTCAATAGTCCCTATGTTAAATCCACTTTCCAGAAGAAACTGAGCTAATGTCTCATACCATGCTCTTGGAGCTTGCTTAAGGCCATAAAGTGCTTTATCAAGTCTGTAGACATGATCAGGAAATTTTGAATCTATAAAACCTAGAGGTTGTTCAACATATACTTTTTCTTCTAATTATCCATTAAGAAAAGCACTTTTTACATCCATTTGAAAGACTTTAAACTTTTTGTGAGCAGCATAAGCCAGAAATATCCTTATGGCTTCCAATCTAGCAACTGGTGCAAATGTTTCATCATAATCAATTCCCACATATTGAGAATATCCTTTTGCAACCAACCTTGCTTTATTTCTTGTAATTATGCCATCACTGTCAGTTTTATTTCTGAACACCCACTTTGTACCAACAACAGATCTATTCTCTGGTCTTGGCACTAGGGTCCAGACTTTATTTTTTTCAAATTCACTTAACTCTTCCTGCATTGCTTGCACCCAATCAGTATCTTGAAGAGCTTCTTCCACTTTCTTTGGTTCAGTCTGAGAAAGAAAAGAATGATAGAGACATTCATTTGATGTTTTTGTTCTAGTTCTAACACCTGCTTCACGATTTCCAATAATCAAGTCAGGTGTATGTGCTTTAGTCCACTTTCTTGTAGATGGAAGGTGATCTCTAGAACTGGATGCTCCCTCATGATCCATGCTGTCTCCATCAACATTTTCTAATACTCCCCCTGAAATTATGCTCTCTGAATTGGATCCTTCAGAATTTGAATTTCCAGAATTATCAGAACTTGGCCCATCAGAACTTGATGAATCAGAACTTGAAGAGCCTGTTCTAGGTTCTGATGCTTCTTGATATGTGGTTGGATCTTCAATATGCTCCCCCTACACAGGTGCATTTTCCTTTGGCGTAGTCTCCACAGTTTCAATAACATCAGAGTTTAACCCATCAGAGTTTGCAATATCAGGATTTAGACTATCAGAATTTATAGAATCAGAATTTAAAACTTCATTCTCAAATCTCAGCTGATAATGATCATTGAAATCTTCAAGTGATGTAATCTTCTTATCATCAAAAGAGACATTGATAGATTCCATGAAAACCCTTGTTCTTAAATTATAGACTCTGAATGCTTTTGTGGAAAGTGGAAATCCAACAAAAATTCCTTCATCAGCTTTTAGATCAAATTTGGATAGCTGTTCAGGATGAGTCTTAAGAACAAAACACTTGCATCCAAATATATGAAAATACTTTAGATTTGGCTTCTTTTTCTTCACCATCTCATATGGTGTTTTGCCATGCTTGTTAATGAGTGTTGCGTTCTGAGTAAAACAAGCAGTCTGCACAGCTTCAGCCCAAAAGTAGGTTGGCAACTTTGCTTCATCAAGCATAGTTCGTGCAGCTTCAATAAGAGTTCTATTCTTTCTTTCAACAACTCCATTTTGTTGTGGAGTTCCAGGAGCAGAAAATTCCTGCTTTATTCCATGGTCTTTGCAGAACTCTTCCATGATCAAATTCTTGAACTCAGTGCCATTATCACTTCTTATGATCTTCACGAATCTTTGACCAATTAATCCAGTTGCTTGACATGATCAATCAAAATAGATGCAGTTTCACTTTTTGTGTGCAAGAAATACACCCATGTGTATCTGGTGAACTCATCCACTATGACCATAGCATATTTCTTCTTTGCAATAGACATGACATTCACTGGACCAAATAGATCAACATGTAGTAGGTGATAAGGCTCAAGAATTGATGATTCAGTCTTGCTCTAGAAAGAAGATTTTCTTTGTTTTGCCTTCTGACATGAATCACAAAGGCCATCAGGAGCAAATACTGATTTTAGAAAACCTCTCACAAGATCTTTCTTGACTAGTTCATTTATATTGTTAAAATTTAAATGAGAGAGTTTCTTGTGCCAATTCCAGCTTTCTTCAATTGATGCTCTCCTTAACAGACAGATTGCCGAACCATCAGTACTTGTTGAAAGCTTGGCTTCATAAATGTCACCATGCCTGTATCCTTTCAGAACAACTTTGCCTGTAGATTTGCTTACAACTTCACAGTGTTCTTCAAAGAAATCCACATGATAACCTCTGTCACAGATTTGACTCACACTCAGCAGATTGTGTTTAAGTCCTGAGACCAGAGCTATTTTTTCAATGATGACATTCCCCAGATTGAAATTGCCATATCCCAAGGTTTTTCCCATGTTGCCATCTCCATAAAAAACACTTGGGCCAGCTTTCTCCACAAAGTCTGATAGCAGGGCTTTATTTCCAGTCATATGTCCTGAACATCCACTTCCAGAACTAGGATGTTTTTCCTGTTGCCCTGCAATCACAAAGACCACTAATGATTAGTTTTAAGGACCCAGACTTGCTTGGATCTTTTGGCCTTATTAAGTTTGTTAACATTTGCAGCGGATTTAGCATCAGAGTTTATGTTAACATTTTTCTTATCAGCATTTACACTATCATACTTTGTATCAGAACTTACACTAGAAGGAATAATGCTAACTTTTTTAAAGAAGGTTTTATTTGATAATAATCATAGTACAAACTATGATATTCCTTACAAGTATAAATAGATCAACATGTAGTAGGTGATAAGGCTCAAGAATTGAAGATTCAGTCTTGCTCTTGAATGAAGATTTTCTTTGTTTTGCCTTTTGACATGAATCACAAAGGGCATCAGGAGAAAATACTGATTTTGGCAGTCCTTTCACAAGATCTTTCTTGACTAGTTCATTTATATTGTTAAAATTTAAATGAGAGAGTTTCTTGTGCCAATCCCAGCTTTCTTCAATTGATGCTCTACTTAACAGACAGATTGCAGAACCATCAGAACTTGTTGCAAGCTTGGCTTCATAAATATTACCATGTTTGTATCCCTTCAGAACAACTTTGCCTATAGATTTGCTTACAACTTCACAGTGTTCTTTAAAAAAATCCACATGATAACCTCTGTCACAGATTTAACTAACACTCAGCAGATTGTGTTTAAGTCATGAGACTAGAGCTACTTTTTCAATAATGACATTTCTAAGATTTATATTGCCATATCCCAGAGTTTTTCCCATGTTGCCATCTCCATAAGAAACTCCTGGGCCAGCTTTCTCGACAAAGTCTGATAGCAGGGCTTTATTTCCAGTCATATGTCCTGAACATCCACTGTCCAGAACTAGGATGTTTTTCCTGTTGCCCTATAATCACAAAAACCACTAATGATTAGTTTTAAGGACCCAGACTTGCTTGGATCCTTTGGCCTTATTAAGTTTGTTAGCATTTGCAGCGGATTTGACTTCAGAGTTTATGCTAACATTTTTCATATCAGATTTTACAGTATCAGACTTTGCATCAGAACTTACACTAGAAGGAATAATGCTAACTTTTTTAAAGAAGGTTTTATTTGATAATAATCATAGTACAAACTATGATATTCCTTACAAGTATAAATGGAATGCCATAAACTACCACAATGAAAACAAGGATTTTGTGGTTTAAACCTAACAGTCTGAATCTTAACTCCTAATTTAGGAGGTAAAGAGTTTATATCCTTATTCTTCCTGCAAAAAGAAGCAAGATGGTTAGTGTTTCCACAGTTATTGCATTTCTTTCTAGGAGCATTAGGAACAGACTTATAATTATTGCTTTTATTCACACCTTCCTTTCCATTCCTATTTTTCCTAGGTGGCTTTACCTTGTTTACATTCTTAATCTCTTTCAGCTTAACTTAAGCTGCTTCTTTGTCATTAAGCCAATGTTAACTTCAGTTGGTTTATCCTGTTTTAATTTGTCAGAAGTTGACTCCGCCTTAACTTCTGTATCAATATCTTTCATCTTTTCAAAATCAGACTTTACAGTTTTAGCTACAAACTTAACAGGATTTACCTTTGGCATAGTAGTCTTTTTAACAATAATTGGCTTAATTTGTTCAGTTCCTATTTCATTTTTATCATCTCCATAACCTAAGCCCTCTTTCCAGTTTCCACTACTTAGCAAATTCTGAGTTGTTCTGCCAGAGTTAGTCCAAGTCCTGATAATTTCTCTTTCCTTTTCTAACTTAGTTTTTAGAGATTGATTCAATTTTAACACTTCATCTCTAACATAAAAAGCATCATCTCTTTCTTTCTGAGTTTAATGGAACATAACTAACTCTTTTTCTAAATAGTCATTCCTTTTCTTAAAAGCCAAATTTTCAGAAGTTAACCTATCACATGTTAAAGTCTGATCTCTATAGCTAATGAATATGGTTTTAAGATAAGATCTCAACTCAGTAATATTATCAGTATGAAAAGCATAAGTTGTTTGAGGTACCTTTAACTCAGCAGCATCAGAAATGCTATCAGCATTTGCCATCAAGGCATAGTTCACCTCATCTTCAGAATCTGAAGTGTCTATCCAGCTTTTCTTCTTTGTGACAAGGGCCTTGCCTTTGTCTCTCTTTCCTTTCTTGCAGTCAGGAGATATGTGGCCTCTTTCACCATAATTGTAGCATTTAACATTTGAGTAGTCTCCTCTGTCAGACTTTCCTTCTTTGCCTTCAGATTTTCTGAAACTCTTCTTATCAGAACTTCCACTTTTCCTGGAAACCTTCTTTCCCTTTCTGAATTTCCTTTTGGCTATCTTTGTGATACCCTTCACCATAAGAGCACACAATTTCATCATCTCTTCATCAACATCCATCTCAGATAGACTTTCAGTTTCTGAATCCTCATCATTATCAAAACTTGATGAATCTGAATCAGACTTTGTGATGAGAGCCTTTCCTTTGCCTTTCTTTGAGACAGCCACTTTGGGGAATTCCTCCTCAGTCTTAAGAGCAACTGTCCTTGACTTTCTCCCATGCCTCTTGCTTCTTTGATCCATCTCAAGTTTATGAGTCTTGAGCATACCATAAATTTCATCAAGAGTTCATCAAGAGCATAGTTGTCTCTTATAGTAGTAGACTTCAAATCCCAACTTTCAGGAAGAGCTAACAGGAATTTTAGATTTGAATCTTCAAGATCATATTCCTTGTCCACCAGTGACAGATCATTCAAGAGTTTGACAAACTTGTCATATAATCCAGTTAATGACTCATCAGCTTTTGAGTCAAAGTGCTCATACTCTTGAGTGAGTATAGTCCTCCTGTTCTTCTTGATTGCATCAGTTCCCTGACATCTTGTCTCTAAAGTATCCCATATCTCCTTTGCAGTCTTGCAATGAATTACCCTGTTTGACATGACATTATCAATGACACTATGCAGCAAATGCCTTACCCTTGCATCCTTGGCAATAGAGGAGATGTCTTCAGCTGTGTAATCACCTTTCTCCTTTGGTATGGACTTTGCTAGTTGATCAGCAACTGTAACAGAGAGCTTGGTAGGCTTATATGGTCCTTCATTAATCCTATCAAGGTATTCTGGATCTGTAGCTTCCAGAATTATAGTCATCTTTACTTTCCATATGGGATACTCAGAAGGTCTCAGTATGGGACCCTAATAGTCTCATATCGACTGTGAGTTTGGGTGTTTTGAGTTTCTTGAGTTTTAGTGGGCTTGGTTGGAGTTTGTGCTTCTTCAGACATGATTGTTCGGATCTTTACTGTATGTGTATTAACATAAAAGCTCTGATACCAATTGTTAGGTCACACAACACTGTAGAAGGGGGTTGAATACAGTGTTTATACAATCAAATCGATTTAACAAAAGTATGTAACAAAGATCAAGTATATTAAATAAACTCTGTTACAATAAGAACTGTGTTCTCTCTCAGTGATGAATAAATATCACTAAGAGCTGCTAGGTTACAATGATAATCTTCTCGATAATAATAACACATATAGTGTAAACCCTAAGTTGTGTTTATATAGTACACAGTTACAAGATATATTCTAATTGATATGGAATACAATTCTGTCTCCTAAAATATATCAATCAGATATCTTCTACAAGTCTTCCAGTCTTCTAACTCTTTCCATGCATATCTTCTTTTGTTTTAGTCTCGATCTTCTCCTGTAAATCACCTTTAATCCCTTATCTGAAAGTCTTCCCGCACTTAAGTTCTGATATGACCTTAAGTTCTGATATTAAGTTCTGACTTCCAGTAAGTCCTGATTTCAGTAAGTCCTGATTTGTCATGTTCTTAAGTTCTAAAAACTAAACACAAATCATATTAGACATGACATATCAAATATATCTAAAAATTATATCTGCCATTATTGTATTAGTTTAATGGTGTGTGGGTCCTCATTTCCTAACCCCGAGATTGAGGGCGTCATTGTGGCTAATCTAGTTAATCATTCTTAGACAAAGCACATTGATGTAAGGTGCCATTTTATTAGAGAACATGCTGCAAATGGTACCATTGAGCTCATTTGTTAGGTCACACACACTGTAGAAGGGGGTTGAATACAGTGTTTATCACAATCAAATCGAATTAAAGAACACAAATAACAGAAAACAAGCTTTATTAAACTCTGTTACAATATGGAACTGTCCTCTCTCAGGGATGAACAAATTATCACGAGAGTTGCTAGGGTTACAATAAATAATAACTTCGATTATGATAACACATATGGTGTAAAACCTATATCTGTGTTTATATACTACACAGTTACAAGATAATCTCTAATTGATATGGAATATAATTCTGCTTCCTAAAATATATCAACTAGTTATCTTTTCTTCCAAGTATTCCATTCTTCATAGAATTCCTTCTTCATGCATATCTCTTCTTGCGTTTGTCTTGATCTTCTTTCCTTTCAATCAGCCGTCTTCTTTATCTGAAAGTCTCCTTAAGTCCTGATATAATCTTCTGATAAATATCTCCTGATAACTTAAGTTCTGACAACTTAAGTTTTGACTTCAGTATAAATGCAAATTTCCAGTTAAGTACTGATTTGTCCTGTTAAGTAAGATCTGAAAACTAAACACAAATCATATTAGTCATGACATTATCAAATATATCTAACAATCTCCCCCAACTTGTAAATTAGCATAATATACAAGTTTAACAGATATTTGATGATGTCAAAAACATTAAGTACAAATGCATGAGAATTTGACTAGATAACTACAACTTAAAGTCCTTGTAGCTTTACCATTTTTAACTTCTGATAACAGCTGTAGTCTGTATACACATCAGAATTTAATCAGTTGTAGATCTTTGACTTGGCTTCAATTACTGATCTCTTTGATATCAGGAGTTGTTCTGAGATAGTTCTTTAACAAACATCTCTCAGCATATTCAAGTTCATTAACCATCCTCCTTTTAGCATTCTTCAATTCAACTGTATCTTCACCAATTTGAAAAATAGCAGTCCTGAGATCATTTATTCTAACTTTTCTTATGTCCTAATCTAGTCTGATCAAATATGCCTTGTCAGACTCAAGATTGAATTCCACAGCTTTATAACCCAGAAAGGTAGTTATAATCTTAGCAGAGTTAGGCTTCATCTCGACAATATCACCCTTGTGATCTCTGTACTTGGGACAGTATGTGCTGTCAAACTTTACAGAATAAAGCTTCTTATGTCTCTGAATTTGAGTCTTCAAATAATTTGCAGCACTATCTGTTAATCTGTTCTTCACTTGAAGTAAAAATAGAACATGTTCTAGTTCCTCATAATACTTCAGTGGTATAGCATTCTGCCTAATATGGTATACCCTTCCATCTGTCATAAAATATAACAAGATGTATTCTTTCAAGAAGGTATGGTAAACCATCTGTACAGATTCAAGCTGATTCAATCTTTCAGGAGTTGCTCCAACACCTGGTTCACTTAAAGAAGTTGGATCATTGGTTGTGTTCTGTATTCTTCTTTCATCAGCACTACCCAATCCAGATTTATCTCTTGCTTCTTTTCCTGTAACCACTCTTGCTTCAAAACCACTTGTTGCAGTCTTCAAAGGTTGAGTATGTTTAGCTTTGGTGAATCCTGGTAGGAGTAACTTTGAAGGTTTAACATGAGCAATGTCAGACGTTTCCTTTTCCTTATCTTCTGATATCAAGACAACTTGAGCTATGTCAGAGGTTGCTTGCTTCATTGTCATATCAGAACTTACTATATCTTGACTTTGAACAACTTGAGCCATATCAGAGGTTGTTTGAGAAATCTTCCTTTGTATCAGAGTAAAACTAACATCTTCATCAGATATTTCTCCATCTATAAATGAAACATAAACCTTTACAGGTTCATCAACTTTTTCCTTGCCCTTGGACCTTGGATCTATCTTTATTTGTGATTTGGCCTTGGTTGCCTCAGGATTTGTCCTTTCTTTTATCACAATGCCTTTAACCTTAGGAAGTTTCTTTTCACCAACAGAAGCTTTAGATTTGGAGTTGACTTTTTCTAACTTAAGTCTAGCTTCTTCTTCCTCTAGACTCTCAAAGTCCATTCCTGGATTTTCTTTCAGAAATAACTGTCTTGAAATTTCCTCATCAAGTTCCAGATGTTCATCAGAACTTATCCTTTTACTAGTATCGGAACTTATTCTTCTCCCAGTATCAGAACTTGTTCTTTGACTTGTAGTTCCAGCTTTGCTTGATGAAAAACCTTTACTTTGACCATGACCTCCACCCATTCCAGAGTTTCCCTAGTCATCTTTTTCATCATCCTTTCCCTTCAGTGACTTAACAGTTTTGCATTTGGACTTAATTACTTTCTCCCCCTTTTTGGCATCAGCAGGTAAAAAAGAGAGAGAAGCAATTCCACGGAGGATTTGATCTCATTGAGTTGATTTTGATGAGAAGCTTGATTCTTCAAAATGTCATCAATCTGAGCCTGTTGCTTCTCCTGAGTTTTCTCAATGTACTCAATTCTGTCAAAGGTAGGTTTGAAAAACCTTTTCTTGTCCAGCTTGGCAACCATATCTTGCTGATTTAAGGATTCTTGAACCTTGTCTACCTTAGCCTGAGTTACAGATTGTTGACTTTGAAGGTGTCTTGTACTGAGTGCAGTAACCCTGAGTTATGTCTTGAAATCATCATTAACTAGCATCTCATCAGCCTTTGCCAAGTGTCCAGCAAGTATGTTTGAAGTAGGAACGAAATCAACTTTGTTCCATTCCTTGGTCCACTCCCTTCCTCTAGGAGTTTCACTCCAAGGTACTGGTGCATCTCCTCTAACAAACTTTTTAACAAGATCAGATTTTGAAGGAGCTTGTGGATGTGCATGTCCTAATGGACCAGCTGCATCAACATCTACATTTACAGCAACTTCACCAGTAAGTTCAATATTAGCAGCATCAGAATGTATAGAATCAGCATCATCACCATCCTTGGATAAAAGAATAGTATAAGAGGCTACTGAGACTTCAACATCATCCTCTAAGTGCTGATCTCCAACTAAGTTCTGATCAACAGCCAAACCTTGATGCCCACCTAAATTCTGATTTTCATCATCCAGATTCAGAATTGGTGTAGAAGGAATATCTTCATTAAAATCAGCATCTAGAATTGGTTTTGTTGGTGGAGTGATTTGAGTTGGTGGAGCTTCTAGATACAAAACCCGAGGTACTGCCAAGTTATGAATGTCAATTTCATCACTTGGCCCATGGTTATCAGCATATACTAGAGATACTGGAGGTGTGGGGATATGAGTTGTTTATGGCTCATGAAGTGGAGATTGATGAGTTGCTTGAAGGTCTAGAGCAGCACTTGGAGAATTGTGAACTTCAACAGGGTCTTGTGAGATTAGAGATTCCTGACCCCTTCCTTAGCTGCTGCTTCCATTCCTTTACCAGAATCTGCAGGCCTTTTTGCTAATGTTTTAAATCTTTTAGCTTTGGAGGAGACTGTAGGAGCTGCATTATCAGAATTAATTGTTCTAGGCCTTTTCAGGGACTTAGAACTCCCAGTCTCTGTATCTTTCTGAGAAGAGACTTTCTCAGCTGCAGAAACAACAGGTTCTGTAGGTTGAACCTGTGCCTCATCATCTGATTCATCTCTCAAGATGATCCTCCTTCTTTTCTGCTATGAAACTTTCTTAGATCTTGATGTTGTTGCTCTAGCAGAAGAAGGCTGCACTGGATGTGCTGAAGGTTGAGATGACTGTGATGGTTTGAAATATGTCCTTATGGAGGGTTGAGCAGGTTGAGGTTGAGAAGTTTGAGGTGTTTGTGTAGATATGGTATGGTCTGATGGTTGTTGCGATGGCTGAGATGTGTTGGTGGGTTGAACATCAGGGTAAACAGATATGTAGGTTTGAGGATCAGCATTTACCAGTATCTGTTTCACTAAACGAGGTATCTGTAATGGTCTAACAACTTGTTTCTTTATGTCAGCATTTGGCAAGTCATTAAAAGCCCTTTTTGCAAGCTTAAAGGGTGGAATTAAATCAGTGGTAGGTTGGGGCTCATTAGCACAACAAAAAGAATATATAAGCTGACAGAATCTAGCAAAGTATACTACATTCCTATCCTCTCTCATCCTATCCCCTATGAACCCTAACACAACACTTGCAAAATCAAAGTGAGTTTGATGAATAAGAGCATACCCGATTTGTTGACTCATGATTGGAATGGCATCAAAGTTGGAGCACTTATTGGCGAATGCCTTAGTGATACAATCAAAGAAAAAGCTCCATTTCTTCCTAATATTTGCTCTTTTCAATTGTCCAAGCTTTCCCAAACTGCTCTCATAGCCCAAACTGGCCATGAGCTGCTGAAGAACAGGGTCCTCCACTGTTGAGAATATACAGCCTTCTGGTAAGTGAAGAGCTTTACGAACGGCTCCAGGAGTGACCACATATTCAACATCATTGACTTCAAATACGATGCTTGGAGTACCAGTAGCACCACCATCATCAAAAATCCTAGTTCACCAAAACGTCAGTACTTGTTGACTTGAAATGGCTTGAGGTTGGGTCAAAGCATACCCAATCTCACTATTTGCTAAGAAATCTTCCACAAAGTGCAAATCTGATGGAGCTTTAGCCTTGTTCAGGATTGCAGCATAGTTATTTGGTACAAACTTGGCTCCATCAACAATTAAATCCTTGGGTGCCATGAGAAATAAGTGAGAAATAAAATTGCCTGTAAGGTGTTTGATAAAATGTCTGTAAAGAAACCGTCAGAAATTGTGAGAGAGAATAAGAAAAGAGAAAGAGTAGAATAAGAATGAAAATAAAAGATTTAAAAGTCTTTTATCTCTTTTACTTAGACACCCCACGTGATAGCAGTTAATAAGTAATGGAAAAGACCTTTACACCTGTCAGACATGCAGTAGTTAAGGCAAAAGTTAATGGGCACGGTAAATAAGCAATTATTACTTATCACATGCAGTTTTTCAAGGAGAAAAACCGTCCCACTAACCAAGTAATCCCATTAAATAAATGAATATTACTGCTTTATCTCTCATAAACCAATATTCTGAAAAATATGACCGTTGAGGTAATGACCAAAAATAAACCAAGTAGATAAATACTGCCACATCAGCATCAGAACTTGATTATTATCAGAATTTAAAAGGTCATTAGAACTTGATTATTATCAGAATTTAAAAGGTCATCAGAATATGAAACGACTTGGAGACAAAATCTTGCAATAAAGTAAAATTTCATTAATATATCAAATGAATACATTTCATGAAACTTAAATTACATGCAGAAAATTACAAGATTGCCCTAGTCTAAAATCTCTAACATCAACAGCCTTAGTCCTAGTCTAAAAGACTGACAAAGCTGACAGTGAAGAGAAACAGGAGGATTGCAATTAATTCTTCTTCCTATCTTCAATAAAAAGAATAGCAAGACGAATGATTCTCTCCTGCTGACGAAGAGAACGGAGATGAAGATTTCTTTGGACAGTCAACAAGTCATTTTTAATGATTTCTGGAAATTGAATCCAGAGATTAGAAGGAATGTTGTTTATAGGATAACGAGTTGGAACTCCATTGTTCCAGATAGTCACCTTGTCTGAGCCATAGCAGTAAAACCAAGTAAACTGAGTCATTATTTGAGAGAAGATAGAATTGATTTTTACTGAAGGATTATTAGTCAGTTATATAGACAAGGGAAGACCAAGGGATGCATGGAATGTGAAACAAAAAGAAGTCAAGCCTCATCTCTCTAGACCGATGAGTAATAATGACAGCCATTGGAAGCTTAAAACATGAGTTAATGAGCACACGAAACAAGTAAAAAATACTATGCATTTACGAGTACCACTAACCCAAATTATGTTGACTGTTTATATCTCACCCAAACATATTATGATTTTAAATATGACTATTTCAGATTTAACCACAAATAAGTCAAGTAAAGAATCAGGATTTAATATCAGAACTTAGACTTATATCAGAACTTACCAGTCATCAGAACATGGCTCCTTAACTCGAAAAGTGAATGTCTATTTCTGTAATTCTTCACACAAATACTAATTTCGTTTCTTCAGAACTTAATCATCAGAATTTCCATCATAACCTGTCCTCAAAATTTATGCAACTGACACTTAACCTGTTCATCTAAAATAACATTTATCACCACACTAATTTTCATCATTCATATGGAGTGCATGTGTGTGCAGTAAGCTAAATATCAGATAAAGATTAAAGTCTGATTCACTTCAGTACATCTTAGAAATAAGGCATAACTAAGAACTTTGCTCAAAATCTGTCATTATTCTGAAGTCTACTATAGAATGAGTTCATGCATGAGTCCACCTCAACTGTTTTGTGCTCATTTTATGCATCTTTTGAAATTCCATCAGTGGTTTCTCAGTGTAAGTGAGTCACGACTGCTTATCAGAATTTATGCTATTATCAGAGTATTTCTCCAGTAATCATAGAGTGTGAAAAGTCACCAAGAAAATATTTATTTTACTTTTCTAATGCATATAACTTAATACCAGCAATGCACTTGGGTCTTCCCCTCTTACTCTAGATCTCAAAGGAGTACCTGATTTTTATTTCTTTTCTTTTCTTTTTCTTTTGATAAGTGAGGCTTATCAGCACTTAGTACATCCACCAGATTTACAAAAATCAGAACTTAACATATAAGAAGCACTATTCTAGTTTTTGGACTTAGTAATAAGATACACAAAGTAAACTTAACTAAGCTCAATATCAGAATTTGCTTGTGTTAAAAGATTTCCACATAAACAATTACTTCAAACATGGGATTTTTAGTATATTAAAGACTATTAGTTCAACATCTAGCACAATTATCCTCATTGGATTGAATAGTCACAGAGACATTCATATCACTATCAGAGTTTAGAGATTCATATCAGACAACAATCAGCACTTAAGCAAATTTCAATTTAAGCACAGAATACACAAAGATAGTAATATCTGTAAATACTGATCATAAAATTTGATGTATCAGAACATAAACTAAGCAGATTTAGAGAAAGAACCTGAAACCATTCCAAGTTCATTTACCAATCTTGTAAAAGTAGCTTCACATAGTGGTTTTGTGAAGATATCTGCTAGTTGTTGGTCTGTTGGAACAAAATGCAATTCCACTATACCTTCATCCACATGTTCCCTTATAAAGTGGTACCTAATGCTGATGTGCTTTGTCATTGAGTGTTGAACTGGATTACCTGTCATAGCAATAGCACTTTGATTATCACAGTAAATAGGAATTTTAGAAAATTCTAACCCATAATCCAATAACTGATTCTTCATCCAAAGAATTTGTGCACAACAGCTTCATGCGGCAATGTATTATGCTTCTGCAGTTGATGTGGAAATTGACTTATATTTCTTGCTAAACCAAGAAACTAATCTGCCTCCAAGAAATTGGAAGCTTCCACTTGTGCTTTTCCTGTCAATTTTGCATCTTGCAAAATCTGCATCTGAGTAACCTATTAGCTTAAAGTCTGATTCTCTAGGATACCACAATCCCAGATCAGCTGTACCCTTAAGGTACTTTAAAATTATTTTCACAGCTGTTAAGTGAGGTTCTCTTGGATCTGCTTGAAATCTCGCACAAAGACAGGTAGCATACATGATATCATGTCTACTTGCAGTTAGATAGAGTAATGAGCCAATCATAACTCCGTAATCAGTAATATCTACTGATGTACCAGTACCCTTATCCAATTTTGTTGCAGTGGCCATGGGAGTGGATGCACTTGAACAATCTTGGATTCTAAATTTCTTCAGCAAATTTCTGGTGTACTTGGATTGACAAATAAAAGTGCCTTCTTCATTGTGCTTGAATTGATGGCCCAGAAAATAGCTAAGTTCCCCCATCATACTCATTTGATATCTTGACTGTATCAACTTGGTAAACTTTTTACAAAGTCTGTCATTTGTAGAACCAAAAATGATATCATCAACATATATCTGCACCAAAAGTAAGTCCTTTCCATGGTTGAGATAAAACAATGTTTTGTCAATAGTCCCTCTGTTAAATCCACTTTCCAGAGTAAACAGAGCTAGTGTCTCATACCATGCTCTCGGAGCTTGCTTAAGGCCATAAAGTGCTTTGTCAAGTCTGTAGATATGATTAGGAAATTTTGAATCTACAAAACCTGGAGGTTGTTCAACATATACTTCCTCTTCCAATTCTCCATTGAGAAAAACACTTTTCACATCCATTTGAAAGACTGTAAACTTTTTGTGAACAACATAAGCCAAAAATATCCTTATGGCTTCCAATCTAGCAACTGGTGCAAATGTTTCATCATAATCAATTCCCTCTTATTGAGAATATCCTTTTGCAACCAGCCTTGCTTTATTCCTTGTCATTATGCCATCACTATCAGTTTTGTTTCTGAACACCCATTTTGTACCAACAACAGATCTGTTCTTTGGTCTTGGCACTAGGGTCAAGACTTTGTTTCTTTCAAATTCATTTAACTCTTCCTGCATTGCTTGCACCCAATCAGCATCTTGAAGAGCTTCTTCCACTTTCTTTGGTTCAGTCTGAGAGAGAAAAGAGTGATAAAGACATTCATTTGATGTAGTTGTTCTAGTTCTGACACCTGCATCAGGATTTCCAATAATTAAGTCAGGTGTGTGTGCTTTAGTCCACTTCCTTGCAGATGGAAGATTTTCTCTAGAACTGGATGCTCCCCCATGATTCATGCTGTCTTCATCAACATTTTATGATTCTCCCCCTGAAATTATGCTCTATGAGTTGAATCCTTCAGAATTTGAGTTTCCAGAAATATCAACACTTGAGTTTCCAGAATTATCAGAACTTGGCCCATCAGAACTTGATGAATCAGAACTTGAAGAGCCTGTTGTAGGTTCTGATGCTTCTTGAAATGTGGTTGTATCTTCAGTATGCTCCCCCTGCACAACATCTTCCTTTGGCGTAGTCACCACAGTTTCAATAACATCAGAGTTTAATTCATCAGAGTTTACAGTATCAGGATTTAGACTGTCAGGATTTACAGTATCAGAATTTAAAACTTCATTCTCAAATCTCAGCTGATAATGATCATTGAAATCTTCAAGTGATGTAATCTTCTTATCATCAAAAGAGACATTGATAGATTCCATGACAACCCTTGTTTTTAAATTGTAGACTCTGAATGCTTTTGTGGAAAGTGGAAATCCAACAAAAATTCCTTCATCAGCTTTTAGATCAAATTTGGATAGCTGTTCAGGATGAGTCTTAAGAACAAAACACTTGCATCCAAATATATGAAAATACTTTAGATTTGGCTTCTTTTTCTTCACCATCTCATATGGTGTTTTGCCATGCTTGTTAATGAGTGTTGCGTTCTGAGTAAAACAAGCAGTCTGCACAGCTTCAGCCCAAAAGTAGGTTGGCAACTTTGCTTCATCAAGCATAGTTCGTGCAGCTTCAATAAGAGTTCTATTCTTTATTTCAACAACTCCATTTTGTTGTGGAGTTCCAGGAGCAGAAAATTCCTGCTTTATTCCATGGTCTTTGCAGAACTCTTCCATGATCAAATTCTTGAACTCAGTGCCATTATCACTTCTTATGATCTTCACGAATCTTTGACCAATTAATCCAGTTGCTTGACATGATCAATCAAAATAGATGCAGTTTCACTTTTTGTGTGCAAGAAATACACCCATGTGTATCTGGTGAACTCATCCACTATGACCATAGCATATTTCTTCTTTGCAATAGACATGACATTCACTGGACCAAATAGATCAACATGTAGTAGGTGATAAGGCTCAAGAATTGATGATTCAGTCTTGCTCTAGAAAGAAGATTTTCTTTGTTTTGCCTTCTGACATGAATCACAAAGGCCATCAGGAGCAAATACTGATTTTGGAAAACCTCTCACAAGATCTTTCTTGACTAGTTCATTTATATTGTTAAAATTTAAATGAGAGAGTTTCTTGTGCCAATTCCAGCTTTCTTCAATTGATGCTCTCCTTAACAGACAGATTGCCGAACCATCAGTACTTGTTGAAAGCTTGGCTTCATAAATGTCACCATGCCTGTATCCTTTCTGAACAACTTTGCCTGTAGATTTGCTTACAACTTCACAGTGTTCTTCAAAGAAATCCACATGATAACCTCTGTCACAGATTTGACTCACACTCAGCAGATTGTGTTTAAGTCCTGAGACCAGAGCTATTTTTTCAATGATGACATTCCCCAGATTGAAATTGCCATATCCCAAGGTTTTTCCCATGTTGCCATCTCCATAAGAAACACTTGGGCCAGCTTTCTCCACAAAGTCTGATAGCAGGGCTTTATTTCCAGTCATATGTCCTAAACATCCACTTCCAGAACTAGGATGTTTTTTCCTGTTGCCCTGCAATCACAAAGACCACTAATGATTAGTTTTAAGGACCCAAACTTGCTTGGATCTTTTGGCCTTATTAAGTTTGTTAACATTTGCAGCGGATTTAGCATCAGAGTTTATGTTAACATTTTTCTTATCAGCATTTACACTATCATACTTTGTATCAGAACTTACACTAGAAGGAACAATGCTAACTTTCTTTAAAGAAGGTTTTATTTGATAATAATCATAGTACAAACTATGATATTCCTTACAAGTATAAATGGAATGCCATAAACTACCACAATGAAAATAAGGATTTTGTGGCCTATATCTAACAGACTGACTCTTAACTCCTGACTTTGAAGGTAGGGAGTTTATGTTCTTATTTTTCCTGCAAAAAGAAGCCAGATGGTTAGAATTTCCACAACATGTTCTTCTAGGAGCATTAGGAAGAGGCTTATAATTATTACTTTTATTCAAACCTTCCTTTCCATTCCTATTTTTCCTAGGTGGATTTACCTTGTTTACATTCTTAACATCTTTCAGCTTATGCTTAAGCTGCTTCTTTGTCATTAAGCCTATGTTAACTTCAGTTGGCTTATCCTATTTTGGTTTGTCAGAAGTTAATTTCTCTTTAACTTCTGATTTATCAATATCAGACTTTACAGCTACAAACTTAACAGGATTTACCTTAGGCTTTTGTTTAACAACTACAGGCTCAATTTCTACAGTTCCCTTATCATTCTTATCATCTCCATAACCTAAGCCTTCTTTCCAGTTTCCACTACTTAACAAATTCTGAGTTGTTCTGCCAGAGTTAGTCCAAGTCCTGATAATCTCTTTTTCCTTTTCTAACTCAGTTTTTAGAGATTCATTTATTTTAAGTATTTCATCCCTAACATAAAAGGCATCATCTCTATCTTTCTGAGTTTGATGGAACATGACTAACTCTTTTTCTAAATAATCATTCCTCTTCTTATAAGCAGGATTTTCATAAGTTAATCTTTCACATGTTAAAGTTTGATCTCTATAACTAATGAACATGGTTTTAAGATATCTTCTCAACTCATTAATATCATCAGTATGAAAGGCCTAAGTAGTTTGAGGTACCTTTAACTCAGCAGCATCAGAACTGCTATCAGCATTTGCCATCAAGGCATAGTTCACCTCACTTTCAGAATCTGAAGTGTCTGTCCAGCTTTTCTTCTTTATGACAAGAGCCTTGCCTTTGTCACTTCTCACTTTCTTGCAATCAGGAGATATGTGGCCTTTCTCGCCACAGTTGTAGCATTTGACATTTGTGTAATCTCCTCTGTCAGACTTTCCTCCTTTGCCTTCAGATTTTTTGAAACTCTTCTTATCAGAACTTGCACCTTTCCTGGAAAACTTCTTTCCTTTTCCGAATTTCCTGTATGCAATCCTTGTGATTCCTTTCACCATAAGAGCACACAGCTTCATCATTTCTTCATCAGGATCCATCTCAGGTAAGCTTTCAGTTTCAGAGTCATCATTAGTATCAGAACTTGATGATTCAGTATCAGACTTTGTGATGAGAGCTTTTCCCTTGCCTTTCTTTGAGGCAGCTGCTTTGGGGGATTCCTCCTGAGCCTTAAGAGCAACTGTCCTTGACTTTCTTCCTTTTCTCTTGTTTTTTTGTTCCATCTCAAGTTCATGAGTATTGAGCATCCCATAAATTTCATCAAGAGTTGTTTCTTCAAGATTATAGTTGTCTCTTATAGTGGTGGCCTTCAAATCCCAACTTTCAGGAAGTGCTAACAGGAATTTAAGATTTGAATCCTCAAGATCATATTCCTTGTCAACTAGTGACAAATCATTCAAGAGTTTGACAAATCTGTCATATAAACCAGTTAATGACTCATTAGGCTTTGAGTCAAAGTGCTCATACTCTTGAGTGAGTATAGTCTTCCTGTTCTTCTTAATTGAATCGGTTCCCTGGCATCATGTCTCCAAAGCATCCCATATCTCCTTTGCAGTCTTGCAGTTGATTACCCTGTTTGATATTATATTATCAATGGCACTATGCAGCAAGTGTCGTACCTTAGCATCCTTTGCAATTGATGAGATATCTTCAGCAGTGTAATCACTCTTCTCCTTTGGTACAGACTTTGCTGGTTCACCTGCAACTACAACAGAGAGTGGTTGGCTTGTGTGGTCCTTCATTGATTCTGTCTAGGTATTCTGGATCAGTAGCTTCCAGAAAGATAGACATCCTCACCTTCCATATGGAATATTCAGATGGTTTCAGTATGGGAACTCTAATAGTCTCATATCGACTATGGATTTGAGTCTTTGGAGGTTCTTCGGTTTTGGTAGGCTTGGTTGGAGTTTGTTCTTCTTCAGACATGATTGTTTCCGGATCTTAAATTGTTTGTGTGTTAACAGATCTGCTCTGATACCACTTGTTAGGTCACACACACTGTAGAAGGGTATTGAATACAGTGTTTATCACAATCAAATTGAATTAAAGAACACAAGTAACAGAAAACAAGCTTTATTAAACTCTGTTATAATATGGAACTGTCCTCTCTCAGTGATGAACAAATTATCACGAGAGCTGCTAGGGTTACAATAAATAATAACTTCGATTATGATAACACATATAGTGTAAACCCTATGTATGTGTTTATATACTACACAGTTACAAGATAATCTCTAATTGATATGGAATATAATTCTGCTTCCTAAAATATATCAACTAGTTATCTTTTCTTCCAAGTATTCTATTCTTCATAGAATTCCTTCTTCATGCATATCTCTTCTTGCGTTTGTCTTGATCTTCTTTCCTTTCAATCAGCCGTCTTCCTTATCTGAAAGTCTCTTTAAGTCCTGATATTATATTCTGATAAATATCTCCTGATAACTTAAGTTCTGACAACTTAAATTCCGACTTCAGTATAAATGCTGATTTCCAGTTAAATATTGATTTGTCCTGTTAAGTAAGATCTGAAAACTGAACCCAAATCATATTAGTCATGACATTATCAAATATATCTAACATCATTTTTGTTCCAACAGAAAAACAGTTAGCTGACATTTTAACTAAACCTTTGGATGAAGCAACTTTCACTAGACTTGTAGGTGAAATTGGAATGCTAAATTCTTCATCCTAAAGGTAAGAACTCAGCTAATGTTTTGTAGCAGATTAATATCTAGTCAATTAAAAGTAAATTGATTTAATTAGAAATTAACTGGAATATGAGTTATAAATATTTCAGAAGTCTCTGTATATTTATTTTTCAAAAATTCAAAATTTAGCTTGGAATTTTTCAATTCTAAGAAAACTGTCTAAGTGTTGATTTACATTTTCAATATGTGAAATTAGCACAAGACAGAGTCAAAAAGAACAAAATTATTTAGAGAACTGAGTTCTCGATAAGTCTAATTGACTTCTCGACAAGCCATTTTAAGACTTCTCGAGTGAGTTCTCGATAAGTCATTTTTCTGACTTCTCAAAGGACTTCTCAAGAAGCTTTATTATGACTTATCGATAAGTCATTGTAGAGTTCTCTATAAGTGTTAACTCACAGAGTCCTCTACAAGCATAACTTTAGACTTATCAATAACTCATAACGGAGATAATTTAATTTAATTTAATAAATTATTTTGGTAAAATACTTTTGACAAAATCATTCTGATTTTATTTTGATTTATTCAAATAAATTGGAAATAATTCAGTCCATTCAGGACAAACTGAATATTTATTTGACATCTCGACAAGTCATTTTCTAGTTCTCGATAAGAGTCAGGAAAATGACATATCGATATATCTATTCTGTCAATATGACTTCTCGATAAGCAAATTTCAAACGTCCTTTTTTAGTTCTCGATAAGTCATTTACCTTTTACTATATATACCTAGACATCTCGACATACACCTCTTTACGCTTTCGAGATCTCTAAGTGACCTAATTTTTCCAATTCTAAACTGTTCTCTCTTGTTTCAAACTCTTTCTCTCTATTTTTTCTTACCCACTCTAATTCAGACTATTTCAATGGCATCAAACACAGTTACACCTTTCATCCCAAAGGAGGGAACCAATTACCTCGCTTTACTGATACAAATCAGGCTCCTTATTCGTTCAAGAGTTTTGTGAAGTTTCTTTCTGAAACTTACTTTGCAGGTGCCTTGACAGCAAATCCAGTTTATACTTGGATGTTCTTGGAGATTTTTGGAACACGACTATTGTAAAGACTACGGTGCATGAAAACCAGGCTGTATCTATTGTGGTCAATTGCTCCATTAAAGAGCAAGTGGAATTTTCTGAAGATGATGTCAATGTAGCTTTTGGCATCCCAACTAAAAACTTGGTGGAGGTTCCATCACAGGATGAGCTAGCTGAGTTCATGGACTTCATCAATTATATTGAAAGAATCAACCTGGCTAGCCTGAACAAGAAGTTTCTCAGGAGAGAATGGTCTTTCTTGTTTGACTCTATTGTGAGGGCCTTTACATGTAGAAAAATAGGGTATGACAACATCTCTAGTGTTGTCTAGAAGTTGGTGTTCTCAATGGCCCACAACAGACACCTCAATGTAGGTCATCTTATCATGAAGGATTTAAGCACCATGCCCATAATGCCTTTGACAACAAGAGGTAAAGAAATTTTTCTTCCTAGATTTATAATATTTCTTTAAATCATAAAGTGCATGACATTCATATGCTTAATAGTATAAATAGGACTAAAATAGGCAACTGTAAGTAAGTGTACAAAGTGCTATTTGGTTCACTTACTACTAAAAATAAGGTACCTATAAGCTGTACCAGTAGAAGCTAGGAAGCTAACCACTTCATCCTCTCAAAAGGGTGAAGTGAGTAAAAAGAAGAGAAAGCAGACATCTTTAGCTATAATAAATGAGAGTGATGAGGACCAAACAGAACATGAGTAACCTTTGGTCAAGAAAACAAAGAAGGCTAAACAAACTGAGTTGACCACTCAAGCCACCTATGCATCCTCCCAAAAGGATGTTGTTGTAAAACTGGGACCTAAACAGACTCTAGAGGCATCCTCTCAATAGGGTGTCTCTATTGAACAAAGCATCCACCCAAATGCACCTTGTAAAGAGTCTGCACAAACACTTGAACAAATTCATGTGTATGAAAAGAGAAATAAGGATGGCACACATAAAGAGAGAACATCTCTTGAAGCTCCCTCATCCATTCAGGGGGAGCTGCCAACACTCAATTCTGAAATCCAAAATCTAATTTCTTAAATTTCTTCCTCATACAATGAAGCACTTGAATCTGATTCTCAAGTCTTGCCAACTTCAAGTGACATGGTTCAAGAAACTATTCTCACCACTCAGGAACCAAATTTAGTTGGTGAGAGGATACATAATGGAGTAGACCTTGATGACATAAACACAAACACAGGGGTTTCATCAGTTTTCACTGAAGACCCTATGGTGGTTACAATGCACCTCCATGTGCAAATCAACCTTCAAAGGTTGTAAGGTTTGAGGGTAGTACTCCTGAGGGGGAGCTATCTAAATTCTCTCCAATTCAATTGGAGGTTGCTCTTGCAGGAACAACTCCCCTCAAAACCCTAGCTGAGATTGCACTCACAATTGAAGCTATGAGTTCAATTGCCAATGATCCTTCTATGGGGGGAGGCAAGTTTAGCACATTCAAGTGTAAGCTCACTGCAAAATGAGCAAGGGTTTGAGACTAGAGTACATGACAGTAACCTAGTTAACTCCCCTCCAATTCCAATGGAGGTTCCCACCACAAGTGGAGAACAACAAACTGTCACAACCACAGGTCACCCTGTGAGTCAAACCGTGACATCTGTCACAGGTGGTTTTACTGAAATTCTACCCTCCACTTCACAACCTACAGACATTCCTTCAACATCCAACCCTTCACAACAAACATCTCATCCAATCCAACAAGCCTGCAAAAAACCCAGAGCTGAGAAGAAACAAGCCTTGATCTCAAGAAAGAGAAATTGGGATGATTCATCATATTCAGATGATGGAGTCAATTATGCTCTCATGGAAAAAGCTGATGATGAGGATGACAATGTTGAATTAAAGGTACCTCAGACTACTCTTTCTTTTGATACTGATGATATCAATGAATTAAGATTATTTCTTAAGTCTCTGCATGTTAGTTTTAGGGATCAAACCTTAGATTATAATTGGAATAAAGGGTGAAAACTCTATGTTAAGAAAAGTAATGATCACCTAGAAATTGAGTTGCTTTCCATGCTATAAATTCAAAAAGAAAGAGATAATGTTATTTATGTTAAGGAAAAATTATTAGAAAAACATGCTTATCTAGAGAATGAGCTAGCAAAAGAAAGAGAAATCATTAAACTTTGAACTAACTGAGGAAAGTCAATTCAGGAAATTTTAGAGAATGGTTGTAGGGATCAGGATTAGGATATTCAGCTAGATCTAATTATGATAAGAAAAGTGGAAAAGAAATTGAGAGAACATAACCAATAAAAATTGATAGCAAGGTCAAACTGAACAAGGTTCAAATAAAGACCATTAAGTTTAATCCTAGTGCTAATACTGCCAAGTCAATCAATGAGGAAAGTGCAGCCTCAGCACCTAGATCAAAATTAATTATTGATAAGAGTGAACAAGTTCACACAAATTCAGTAAATATTGGTTCAATGACTCAGAAACAGTTTAAGCAAAAGCTGAAGGATCTTCACATGAAAGATAAGAGGAAAAGTCTAGGAAAAATAGGAATGGAAAGGTAGGTGTTAATAAGAATGGAAATTTTATAACCCCTCTTAATGTACCTAGAAAGACCTGTTCAAACTGTGGTAGCACTAATCATCTTGTTAACTCTTGCAAGAAGAATAAAAAGATAAATATTGTTTCTTCCAAATCAGAGTATAAGAATAAAACAGTTAGATATAAACCACAGATTCCTTATTTTCATTGTGGAAGTGTTTGGTATTTTATTTATACATGTAAAGAGTATCACAGTTTGTATTATGATTATTATAAACTGAAACCCTCTTTAATTAAAAAAAATATGCTTTTGCATGTATAAATACTGATAGTAAGGATGTTAACATAAATTCTGATGAAAAGTCTTATGCTACATATGTTAACAAACTTAAAAAGGCCAAAGGATCCAAGTAAGTCTGGGTCCTTAAAAATACTAACTGATTTAAATTACTGATTGCAGGGTGATAGGAGGAATTCTCTAGTCTTGGACAGTGGATGCTCAGGACATATGACTGGTTATAAATCCCTGCTATCAGAATTTGAGGAGAAGGTTGGCCCAAGCATTTTTTATGGAGATGGCAACTTAGGAAAAATCTTGGGATATGACAAAATCAAAGTTGGAAATGTCATTATTGAAAATATAGCTCTAGTTGCAGGACTCAAGCATAATTTGATCAGTGTGAGTCAAATCTGTGACAGAGGTTACCATGTCAACTTCTATGAGGAACATTGTGAAATTGTCAGTAAGTATGATGGAAAGATTGCATTGACTGGGGTAAGACATGGTAGTTTATATGAAACCAGGGTCTCCACAAATATTGATAATTCAAAAGTTTGTCTACTGAGTAGAGCATCTGTGAAAGACAACTGGAACTGGCATAAAAGACTTTCTCACCTCAACTTCAACAATATCAATGAACTAGTGAGGAAAGATCTTGGGAGAGGATTGCCTAATACAGTTTTTACTACTAATGACTTATGTGACTCATGCCAGAAATCCAAGCAAAGGAAAACTTCTTTTAAGAGTAAAACTGAATCCTCCATTATTGAACCATATCATCTACTTCATGTTGATCTCTTTGGTCCAGTGAATGTTATGTCAATTGCCAAGAAGAGGTATGTACTCTTAGTTGTTGATGAATATACAAGATACACATGGGTGTATTTTATACACACCAAGGATGAATATCCATCCATTCTTCTTATCATGTGAGGGAACTGAATTCAAGAATAGTTCTATGGAAAAGTTCTACAAACTCAAGGGGATGAAACAAGAGTTTTCTGTTCCTGGAACTCCACAACAAAATGGAGTTGTTGAAAGAAAGAATAGAACTCTGATAGAAGCTGCAAGAACCATGTTAGAGAAAACAAGATTGCCTACCTACTTATGGGCTGAGGCTGTGCAAACTGATTGCTTTACACAAAATGCAACATTGATCAACAAGCATGGAAAAACACCATTTGAGATGGTTTAGGGAAAGAATCCAAATTTGAAGTTCTTTCATATTTTTGGTTGTAAGTGTTTTGTTCTCAAAACTCATCCGGAGCAGTTGACCAAGTTTGATCGAAAAGCTGATAAGGAATTTTTGTGGGTTACCCGTTGACCACAAAAGCCTTCAGAGTTTACAATCTGAGAATAAGAACAGTCATGAAATCTACACATGTATCTTTTGATGACAAGAAGATAACAAGTCTAGAAGATGCAGATGACCATGATATATTGAGATTTGAAAATAAAGTACCGTATGCTGAACTTTTAAGTCCTGACTCTGATACAGTAAGTTCTGATATCACTCAAAGCTCTGAGGCTCCACAAAAAAATGGAAATACTTTCAACACTGAAGCATATGTTGAGGGAGAGCAACATGACTCAAATCCAGAAACTACTACAAGTGATTCAACTGAAGGGATATCAGTAGAAAGATCATCAGACTCATCTTCCTCAAACTCTGATGAGTTAAATAATGATAATAATGGGAACACTGATTCAAGGGGAGCATCAGGAAATAATAGTGGTACTAATCGAAGAAATAACAGAGAGTTCATGGATCAAGGGGGAGGTTCACCTTCAAGGAGTCAACTTCCCTCTGCAAGAAAATGGTCTAAGTCACACACACATGACTTAATCATTGGAAACCCTGACAATGGTGTAAGAATAAGAAAAGCTACTCAGAATGAGTGTCTCTACCAATCTTTTCTATCTCAAACTGAACGTAAGGAGGTTGAAGAAGCTCTGCAAGATGCTGATTGGGTCACAGCAATGCAAGAAGAGCTCAATAAATTTGAAAGGAACAAAGTCTGGACTCTTGTGCCAAGATCAAAGAACAGATCTGTAGTTGGCACAAAGTGGATGTTCAGAAACAAAACTGACAGTGAGGGTATTATTACAAGGAATAAGGCAAGATTAGTTGCAAAGGGTTACTCACAATAAGAAGATATTGATTATGATGAGACATTTGCTCCAGTTACAAGGCTTGAGGCAGTTAGAATCTTTCTTACCTATATTGCTCACAAGAAGTTTAAAGTCTTCCAAATGGATGTGAAGAGTGCATTCTTAAATGGAGAAATTGAAGAGGAAGTTTATGTTAAACAGCCTCCAGGGTTCATTGATCCAAGGTATTCAGATCATGTCTACTTACTGGATAAAGTACTCTATGGACTGAAGCAAGCTCCAAGGCCTGGTATGAAACACTTGCTCTATTTCTGCTTGAAAGTGGTTTCAACAAGAGGTACAATGGATAAACTACTCTTTTATAAATACCATGGTAGGACTTGTGTTGATGTGTATTTTTAGAAGTTCGTTCTCAGGGAAGGACTAATATCAACAGTAATTTCAAGTCTTTTAGTCTTTTACAGGTTCAGAAGTGTGGAGAATAATTTGTGGATGTGTGTAATTATCAACTAATAATCTAATAATAAATAATATATATAATAACTATGAGAGAAAATATCCAAGAATCAGGTTCTTCAATGGTATCATGAATGTCTAATTTGTGTTCTTGTTTTTGTTGAAAACAATCCTTCTAATGTTTATAACCCTCTCCCAAGGTAGATTATAGTGCCTACAAATATCCATTGAACTCCCTCCCATTGTCATACAAAGTACAATTATAGACTATTAAAAGCCAAAGATTATAAGGTTCACAATTCTCATATTTAATCTCCCGAGCTAATACTTAAATTGTGTCTATCATATCATGTACTAGAATTACAACTCCTCTCTCAATTCTTTATAATTCCTATAGGATACAATCAAAGGTTCGCGACTCCCTCAATTGTGTTAAGCCCTCAATGACAGATTAACAATCAAAAGAAAATCATAATATACCTAAATAAACACAACAAACCAAAGAATACTACCTAATTCTTGGATTAAGGAATTAGCTATTCATGATATATGAAAACTAATATATATATTAAAACCACAAATCATGAGTTGAGAATTTGAATACAGAGAATACAACTTAAAGAGTTCCTTGGAAATTTGGACGAATCTTTCGCTTCTTCTCCAATCTCGCTCTCTAGCTGCCTCTCTCCCTTCTCCTCTCAAGAATAATGGATATCTCTATTCTATTCTCTAATACAATATGTTATGTTTCTCTATACAATATATAAACCTAATATATAATAAAGGTTTTAATGTTTTTCCCAAAATTAATTGGATTCTGATGAAAATTCGTAGGCTGTATTTC